>NC_091985.1:193626072-193688572 GCF_044704955.1 Pristiophorus japonicus
TTGGCTGTACAGCGCTTTGAGACGTCCGGTGGTCATAAAAGGCACTATTTTAAGGCAAGTGTTTCTCTCCTGTCCACACCCTTTCAACCTCACCTTCTGTCTCTCCCTTATCCCGCTCTATGTTTCAATCTCTCTTCTCTCCCTTTCTCCCTCCTATCCCTGACTCTCTCTCTCTCTCTCTCTCTCTCCTTCCTTTCTTCCCGCTCCCCTTCTCGGCACGCCCTTCAATCTCTCGGTCTCTCTTTTCTCCACCCTGCTCGCTCTCTTCCCATTCCCCTGTCACATCCCTCCCTGTGTCTCTCTCCTCTTCCTTTCTTTCACTTTTTCTCTCTCTCCCCCTCTCCCCACTATTTCCTCTCTTTCGTTTTCTCTCTCTCTTCAATTTCTACACTATTTCCTCTCCCGTTCTCTCTCCCCTGTCTCCACTTTCACTCACTCTCCCTTCCTGTCTCTCTCTTTCTCTCCTTCCCTTTATCTCTCGCTCCCACTCTCTCTCTCTCTCTCTCTTCGTGTCTCTCCCGGTTTCTCTCTCTCCTTCCCTTTCTTTCTCAGTCCCACTCTCTCTCCTTCCCGTCCTATCTCCCTCCCAGTCTCTCTCGCTCCATCCTGATCTCCCTGCCTGCCTGTCTCTCTCTCTCTCTCTCTTCCCCCCCTTCACTTTCTCTCCCTTTCCCTCTCCCTCTGTTTCTTTCTCTCCCCATTTCTTTCTCCCTCCCTCCCTCACTCTACTCTCTCCCTTTCCCTTTCCCTCTCCCTCTGTCCTCTCTCACACTCCCACTCCCACTCTCCCACTCTCTCTCTCTCTCTCTCTCCCCCCCTCTCCCTCTCTCTCTCTCTCCCCTCAGTCTCTCTCTCTCTCTCCCTCCCTCTCCCTCTCCCTCTCCCTCTCACCTGCTGCCCAGATGACCAGGGCTCTGAGGATGGTTGTCCGGCTCCCGCTGCCCGGCTGCCCCCGGGACATGCTCCCTCCCGGGATAGGAAGCGGGCTGCACGCTGCACACTCGGGACAGGGGCAGAGCGGCGGAGCACTTGAGACACAGACAGCGCACAAAGCCCGGACACGCTGCGCCCTTTAACTGGGAGCGGCGGCCGCAGGGTCCTAGTGCCCGGGATCGGGATTGGAAATGTGGGAATGGTGCTCACAGGGTCCTAGTGCCCTGGATCTGGGCTGAGAATGTGGGAATGGGGCTCGTGTCCTGGGAATGTGGGAATGGCGCTCACAGGGTCCTAATGCCTGGGGCCAGGACAGGGAATGTGGGAATGGCGCTCACAGGGTCCTAGTGCCCGGGATCGGTACAGGAGATGTGGGAATGGTGCTCACAGGGTCCTGGTGCCCGGGATTCCATTTTGGAAATATGGGAATGGTGCTCACAGGGTCCTAGTGCCCGGGATCTGGGCTGGGAATATGGGAATAGTGCTCACAGAGTCCCAGTGTCCGGGATTGGGACTGGGAACGTGGGAATGGCGCTCACAGGGTCCTAATGCCAGGGATCAGGACTGGGAATATGAGAATGGCGCTCACAGGGTCCTAATGCCAGGGATCAGGACTGGGAATATGGGAATGGCGCTCACAGAGTCCTAGTGCCTGGGATCGGGACTGGGAATCTAGTAATGGTGCTCACAGGGCCCTAGTGCCCGGGATTGGGACAGGGAATGTGAGAATGGCGCTCACAGGGTCCTAGTGCCCGGAATCGGGACTGGGAATGTGGGAATGGTGCTCAAAGAGTCCTATTGCCCAGGATTGGGACTGGGAATCTGGGAATGGTGCTCACAGGGTCCTAGTGCTCGGGATCGGGACTGGGAATCTGGGAATGGTGCTCACAGGGTCCTAGTGCCCGGGATCGGAACTGGGAATTTGGGAATGGCGCTCACAGAGTTCTAGTGCCCGGGATTGGGACAGGGAATGTGGGAATGGTTCTCACATGGTCCTAGTGCCCGGGATCCCAACCTGGGAATGTGGGAATGGTGCTCACAGGGTCCTAGTGCCAGGGATCGGGACTGGGAATGTGAGAATGGTGCTCACAGGGTCCTAGTGCCCGGGATCGAGACAGGGAATGTGGGAATGATGCTCACAGGGTCCTAGTGCCCGGGATTCCAATTTGGAAATGTGGGACTGGTGCTCACAGGGTCCTAGTGCCCTGGATCGAGACTGGGAATGCGGGAATGGTGCTCACAGGGTCTGCCCGAGATCCCAATTTTGGAATGTGGGAATGGTGCTCACAGTGTCCTAGTGCCCAGGATCAGGACTGGAAATGTGAGAATGGTGCTCACAGGGTCTTAGTGCCCGGGATCGGGACTTGGAATGTGGGAATGGTGCTCACAGGATCCTAGTGCCCGGGATTGTGACTGGGAATGTGGGAATGGTGCTCACAGGGTCTTCGTGCCCGGGATCAGGACTGGGAATGTGAGAATGGTGCTCACAGGGTCTTAGTACCCGGGATTGGGACTGGGACTGTGGGAATGGTGCTCACAGAGTCTTAGTGTCTGGGATCGGGACTGGTAATGTGGGAATAGTGCTCACAGGGTCCTGGAGCCCTGGAGTTTGTGTCCTGGGAATGTGGGAATGGTGCTCAATGTCCTGGGAATGTGGGAATAGTGCTCAATGTCCTGGGAATGTGGGAATGGTACTCAATGTCCTGGGAATGTTGGAATTATGCTCGTGTTCTGGGACTGTGGGAATTGTGCTCAATGTCCTGGGAATGTGGAAATGGTGCTCAATGTCCTGGGAATGTGGGAATTGTGCTCGTGTTCTGGGAATGTGAGTATGGTGCCCATAGGGTCCTAGTGCCCGGGAGTTTATTTCCTGGGAATGTGGGAATGCTGCTCGCTGGGTACTAGTGCCCAGAGCTTTGTGTCCTGGGAATGTGGGATTCGTGTTCAATGTCCTGCGAATGGGCCATTTGTGCTCAATTTCCCAGGAATGTGGGAATGGCGCTCGCTGTGTCCTAGTGCCCAGGAGTGTGCGTCCTACAAATGTGGGAATCCCAGTCCCAGGGTCCTAGTGTCAGAGAGTGTGTGTCCCAGAAATCATGGATTAATACAGCACCGAAGGAACCATTCGGCTCATTATGCTTGTGCCTGTTCTTTCAAAGAACACTTCAGCTAGTCTCACTGCCCCTCCTCTATCCCCACAGCGCTGAAAATTGTTCCCCTTCAAGTATTTATCCAATTCTCTTTTGGAAGTTACCTTTGAATCTGCTTCCATTGCCCTTTCAGGCAGCGCATTCAAGATCATAGAATGCAACCGAGATAGTTTCCTTGAACAGTACGTTGTGGAACCAACCAGGGAGCAGGCTATCTTAGATCTGGTGCTGTGTAATGAGACAGGATTAATAAACGATCTCCTTGTAGGAATGAGTGACCATAATATGGTTGAATTTCAAATTCAGTTGGAGGGTGATAAACTTGGTTCTTAAACCAGGGTCCGAAGCTTAAATAAAGGGGACTACAAAGGTATGAGGGCAGAGTTGGCTAAAGTGGACTGGGAAAATAGACTAAAGTGTGGGACGGTTGATGAGCAGACATTTAAGGAGATATTTCATAACTCGCAACAAAAATATAACCCAATGAGAAGGGAGGACTGTAAGAGAAGGGAATACCATCCGTGGCTAACTAAGGAAATAAGGGATGGTATCAAATTGAAAACAAGGGCATACAATGTGGCCAAGTCTAGTGGGAGGCCAGAGGATTGGGAAACTTTTAAAAACCAGCAAAGAACAACTAAAAAAACAACAAAGAGTGGGAAGATAGATTATGAAAGTAAACCATAAGAAATATAAAAACAGATAGTAAGAGTTTCTACAGGTATATAAAATGGAAGATAGTGGCTAAAGTAAATGTTGGTCCCTTAGGGGATCCATCACAGACCCAATCCACGTCCGGACCGGGGTCAAACAGGGCTGCGTCATCGCCCCAACCCTCTTCTCAATTTTTCTCGCTGCCATGCTCCATCTCACAGTCAACAAGCTCCCCACTGGAGTGGAACTAAACTACAGAACCAGTGGGAACCTGTTCAACCTTCGCCGTCTCCAGGCCAGGTCCAAGACCACCCCAACCTCTGTCGTCGAGCTACAGTACGCGGACGACGCCTGCATCTGCGCACATACAGAGGCTGAACTCCAAGTCATTGTCAACACCTTCACCGAGGCATATGAAAGCATGGGCCTTACACTCAACATCCGTAAGACAAAGGTCCTCCACCAACCTGTCCTCGCCGCACAGCACTGTCCCCCCAGTCATCAAGATCCAAGGTGCGGCCCTAGATAACGTGGACCATTTTCCATACCTCGGGAGCCTATTATCAACAAGAGCAGGCACTGACGACCAGATCCAACACGGCCTCCAGTGTGCCAGTGCAGCCTTCGGCCACCTGAGGAAAAGAGTGTTTGAAGCCCAGGCCCTCAAATCTGCCACCAAGCTCATGGTCTACAGGGCTGTAGTAATACCCACCCTCCTGTATGGGTCTGAGGCATGGACCATATACAGCAGACACCTCAAGTTACTGGAGAAATACCACCAACGATGTCTCCCCAAGATCCTGCAAATCCCTTGCGAGGACAGATGCACCAATGTCAGTGTTCCCTCTCAGGCCAACATTCCCAGCATTGAGGCACTGACCACACCCGACCAGCTCCGCTGGGCAGGCCACATAGTCCACATGCCCGACACGAGACTCCCAAAGCAAGCGCTCTACTCAGAACTCCTTCACGGCAAACGAGCCAAAGGTGGGCAGCGGAAACGTTACAAGGGACACCCTCAGAGCCTCCCTGATAAAGTGCAACATCCCCACCGACACCTGGGAGTCCCCGGCCAAAGACTGTCCTAAGTGGAGGAAGTGCATCCGGGAGGGCGCTGAGCACTTCGAGTCTCATCGCCGAGAGCGTGCAGAAATCAAGCGCAGGCAGCGGAAGGAGCGTGCGGCAAACCAGTCCCACCCTCCCTTACCCTCAACGACTATCTGTCCCACCCGTGACAGAGACTGTAATTCCCGTATTGGACTGTTCAGTCACCTGAGAACTCACTTTTAGAGTGGAAGCAAGTCTTCCTCGATTCCGAGGGACTGCCTATGATGATGAATAATGGGGAACAGGGAAATGGCAGAGACGGTGAACCAATATTTTGTATCGGTCTACTCGGTAGAAGACACTAAAAACATCCCAATAATGGATAATCAAGGGGCTATAGGGAGGGAGGAATTTAAAACAATCAGTGTTACTAAAGAAGTACTCAGTAAAATAATGGGACTAAAGGTGGACAAGTCCCCTGGACCTGATGCCTTGCATCCTAGGGTCTTAAAAGAAGTAACGGCAGGGGTAGTGGATGCATTGGTTGTAATTTACCAAAATTCCCTGGATTCTGGGGAGGTCCCAGCAGATTGGAAAACTGAAAATGTAACGCCCCTATTTAAAAAAGGAGGCAGACAAAAAGCAGGAAACTATAGAACAGTTAGCCTAACATCTGTGGTTGGGAAAATCATCAGTCATCATCATTATAGGCAGTCCCTCGAAGCGAGGATGACTTGCTTCCATGCCAAAAAGGGATGAGTTCACAGGTGTTTCAATGAAGGACCTAATATTCCAGGCCTCGAACTACATCCTGAAGGGTGGAAGATGCCTGTGTGTGGATTTTTTTAATGTGTGGTGACCGTTGTGTAAAGTCCTGTCCCCTCAGTACAGATTCACACGAGGCATGTCGTGAAGTCAAGGCCACTCTGGACCTGCACCTTTATTTCACAGCTCTGGAATGCTGCACTTGCCTGAGACCTGTCCTTATATACCTGTCTCTTGCAAGTGCACCCCTGGTGGTAAGGTATGCTGGTGGTTACAGGTCATATCTTATTACAGTCATGTATAGCATGTTAGGATACAGTTATATATAATAATGTAAGATACATGACATCACCCTCCCCCAAGGTCTTATTGTCTTTATAGGTTCAGTCTCTCAGGTGGTCTACGCTCTCGCGTGGAGTGTCTGAGTTGTGGTTCAGTTGTTTGCCTTGGTGTCTGTTTTTCTTTGGGTGTGTTTGCTGGTATCTCGCCTGGGCTGTCTGTTTCGATTGGTGTGATTGTTGTTGACTCGCCTGGGCTGTCTGTTGGGATTGCCCTTTCCTCAGGTTCTTCCCTCTGTCTGTCCACCAGGTGTGGTGCGAGTTCCACATTGTAGTCTGCCTCTGGTTCCGCAGTGTTGTTGGTGACTCTACTTTTGACTTGGTCTACATGTCTCCGGCAGGTTTTGCCATTGTCCATTTGTACAACCAGTAGCCTGTTTCCTTCCTTGCCTGTTACTGTCCCTGCAAGCCATTTGGGACCCCTGCCATAGTTTAGTACAAACACTTTGTCCCCTATCTCATTCCATCTCCCCCTCGAATTTCTGTCATGGTACTCAGTTAGCTTACGGCACTTTGCCTCAACGATTTTGTGCATGTCTGGGAGGATTAATGAGAGCCTTGTTTTTAAAGTCCTTTTCATCAACAGTTGCGCGGGGGGGATCCCAGTCAATGAGTGCGGACGAGATCTGTATGCCAACAGCAGTTGCGGCAGGCGACCCTGCAGCGTGGGACCTTGGATTTTTAGCATGCCTTGTTTAATGATTTGCACTGCTCGCTCCGCCTGGCTGTTGGAGGCCGGCTTGAACGGTGCTGTCTTGACGTGATTTATGCCGTGGTCAATTATAAAGTCTTGGAATTCTGCGCTGGTGAAGCACGGACCATTGTCACTGACCAATGTCAGGGATTCCGTGCGTTGCAAACAGAGTTGCGAGGCTCTCCACAGTGGTGGAGGTTGTGCTCGAGTTTAAAATGGTGCATTCGATCCACTTTGAAAATGCATCTACAACTACGAGGAACATTTTGCCCATGAATGGGCCCGCATAGTCTACGTGCACCCGCGACCACGGTTTGGTAGGCCAGGGCCAGGGGCTCAGGGGAGCCTCCCTGGGGACATTGCTGAGTTGGGCAGAAATGGTGCACCTTCGGACGCAGAGCTCCAAGTCCGCGTCAATACCAGGCCACCAGACGTGGGATCTGGCTATGGCCTTCATGAGAACGATCCCCAGGTGCTCGCGGTGGAGCTCCTGGACAAATGCCTCTCTGCCTCGCAGAGGCATGACTACTTGGCTGCCCCACATCAGGCAGTCTGCTTGTAGTGATAGCTCATGCATGCGCCTGTGAAAGGGTTTTAATTCCTCTGGGCAGGCATCGCGAGCCTCTGCCCAGTCATCGGCTAGGACACATCTTTTTTACTAAGGATAACGTGGGGTCGCTGGCCGTCCAGGCTCTGATTTGGCGAGCTGTCATGGGCGAACCTGTGGACTCAAAGGTATTGATTGCCATGACTATCTCACAGTCCTGTTCGTCAGACCCTTCCGTTGTCGCCAGGGGTAGCCTACTGAGCGCGTCGGCACAGATATCTGTGCCTGGTCTGTGCCTGATGGTATAGTCGTAGGATGCCAGCATGAGTGCCCACCGTTGAATTCGCGCCGAGGCGTTGGCGTTTATTGCCTTGCTCTCGGATAGGAGGGACGTGAGGGGCTTGTGGTCGGTTTCTAACGCGAACTTGGCCCCGAAAAGGTATTGGTGCATCTTTTTGACACCGTACACGCACGCGAGCGCATCCTTCTCCACCATTCCGTACCCGCGCTCCGCCCGCGAAAGTGACCTGGAGGCATAAGCTATGGGTTATAATTTGCCCGCACTATTGACATGTTGCAAAACGCACCCGACCCCATACACTGACGCATCGCATGTGAGAACTAGCTTTTTAACTGGGTCAAAGAAAGTCAAAGCACTGTTGGAACACAGAAGGTTGCGTGCCTTATTGAAGGCGCGTTCCTGGGCATCCCCCCAAAACCAATCGCACCCCTTCCTGAGTAGCACGTGGAGAGGCTCCAGCAGCGTGCTTAAGTTCTGCATAAAGTTCCCAAAGTAATTGAGTAGCCCGAGAAAGGCGCGCAGTTCTGAGACATTCCGGGGCCTGGGTGCCAGGCGAATTGCTTCTGTTTTGGACTCTGTTGGGCGGATTCCATCAGCGGCAATCCTTCTGCCCAAAAATTCAACCTCGGGTGCGAGAAACAGGCACTTGGATTTCTTGACTCGTAGGCCTACCCGATCCAACCGTTTTAGTACTTCCTCCAAATTACGGAGATGGGAGTCGGTGTCCCTGCCCGTGATAAGTATGTCGTCTTGAAATACAACCGTCCCCGGGATGGACTTGAGCAGACTCTCCATGTTGCGCTGGAATATGGCAGCTGCCGACCTGATGCCGAATGGGCATCGATTGTACATGAAAAGGCCTCGATGGGTGTTGGTGGTGGTGAGTAGCTTGGATTACTCTGTTAATTCCTGCGTCATATACGCAGATGTGAGGTCTAGTTTTGAGAAAAGTTTACCTCCAGCCAATGTGGCAAATAAGTCCTCCGCTCTGGGCAGCGGGTACTGGTCCTGTAGGGAGACTCTGTTTATGGTAGATTTGTAGTCCCCACAGATTCGTACGGATCCATCAGGCTTCATGACTGGGACGATGGGACTTGCCCAGTCGCTAAATTCCACAGGTGATATAATGCCTTCCTGCAGAAGCCTGTCTAGTTCGTGTTCAATCTTTTCCCTCATCGCATAGGGTACAGCTCTGGCCTTGTGATGGACCGGTCTAGCATCCTGTGTGGTGTAGATTTTGACTTTGGCCCCTTTGAAAGTGCCCACACCTGGCTGAAAGAGATGTTCAAATTGTTTTAAAACTGTTGAGCAGGAGGTCCGTTCCTCTAATGACATGGCATGGACATCATCACATTTCCAGTTTAGTTTTGCCAGCCAGCTTCTCCCCAGCAGTGCTGGGGGGTCTCCGGGGACAATCCACAGGGGAAGTCAGTTCACTGTCCCTTTGTGTGTGACAGAGAGCATGGCGCTGCTGAGGACTGGTACGATTTCTTTGGTATAGGTCCTTAGTTTGGTGTCGACCCTTGTGAGTTTTGGTCTGTCTCTTTTATGCGGCCACAGTTGTTCAAATTGTTGAGCGCCCATGAGAGATTGACTCGCTCCTGTATCCAGCTCCATGTTGACAGATATCCCATTGAGTAGGACCCTCATCATTATAGGAGGAGTCCTGTCATAGGAGCAGCGGCCATTGATCGTGTTGACCCGTTGTACATCGGTGTCCCGGGTACTGTCCCCAACGTCTTCTGGTCCGCTTTCCGTCCCATCCGATTCGTATACCAGCCGAACTGCTGTTTTTTTGCACATGCGGGCCAAATGCCCTGTATAGTCACAGTTCCTGCAAACAGCCTGCTGAAATCGACATCCCCTTGATGAGTGCCCACCCCCACACCTCCAGCACAGACTGCTTGCAAAGAATGAGCTGCGTCTGGCTGATCTCTCTTGAGCTTCTCTCAGTTTGTAGTTGATTGTTCGCATTGTGGGTTGATGAGGTGTGAACGGCCGTTCCTGTGGCCCTTGATGGCTTCTGCCTGCTGTCGAGAGCCTTTTCTCCCGGTTTTGTCTGTGTGTGGGGGTAGCAGCTTGTTACTAGCTGTGAACTTCTTGTTCCATTATTTCGTTAGTTGTCGTACCTGCATTGTAAATCAACCTCGTTTCTTCTTCCCCGACCAAGAATGTCTGTGCAACCAGTGCTCCTGCCTCTAAGGTCAGGTTCTTGGTCTCTATGAGCTTTCGGAATATGCCTGTGTGGCCTATTCCTTCAATGAAAAAGTCTCTCAGCATTTCTCTCCTCAGTTCATCGGAGAACTCACATAAACTAGCCAACCTCCGAAGTTCCGCCATGAAGTCGGGTATGCTCTGGCCCATACAGTGTCTGTAGTAGTAGAACCTGTGTCTGGCCATGTGTAGACTACTCGCTGGCTTCAGGTGGTCTCTGACCAGTGTGCTCAATTCTTCAAATGACTTGCTTGCTGGTTTCTTGGGTGCCAACAGATCCTTCATTAAAGCGTATGTTTTCAAGCCACAGCTGGTCAAGTGATGGGCTCTTCTCTTGTCTGCCTTATCATCACCTAACCAGTCTTTGGTTACAAAGCTTTGCTGGAGCCTTTCTATAAAGTCCTCCCAATTGTCTCCCGCATTGTACTTGTCATCTGATCCGTTGTTCGCCATTCTGTGGATTCTGTAATCCCGTAACCCGTCGCCACTGTAAAGTCCTGTCCCCTCAGTACAGATTCACACGAGGCATGGAGTGAAGTCAAGGTCACTCTGGACCTGCACCTTTATTTCACAGCTCTGGAATGCTGCACTTGCCTGAGACCTGTCCTTATATACCTGTCTCTTGCAAGTGCACCCCTGGTGGTAAGGTATGCTGGTGGTTACAGGTCATATCTTATTACAGTCATGTATAGCATGTTGGGATACAGTTATATATAATAATGTAAGATACATGACACGTTGCACACCAGCCACCACACGGGGCTTGACAGAGCTGGGTCTTGGTCCAGTGGCAAGGGTTAACCAAGATGACTGGAGACCAGCTCTGCTGCACGGACCTAGTGTGCACACTTATCGCAGTGTGGGCTGGGCCCGTGCTGCCCCTGCGATCCTGGCTCCGAACTCGCGCCTCTCCTGGGCCCCGATCACATCCCTCCAGACTCTCGCCGTTCCTTCGTCCCGATCTCGCCGCTCCTGCTGTATCTGCCCACGCTCAAATCACCGACCTGGACCTTGATGACGTCACTCTTGGCTGCTGTTGCCCTGCTGCATCAGCTTACGCTGCACCTTGAAGTGGCATGCCTCCACGCTGCTCCCCGGGACGCTCACCGCTCCATTTATGGCCTCGGCCTGCCGCTGATGTTGCCTCGCAGTAGCGGGACATTTGGAAAAGCATGATTCAATCAAGCAGAGTCAGTGTGGTTTTATGAAAGGGAAATCATGTTTGACAAGGCACAGAAAGTACTCAGGGAGGCAAATGGAATCACAGCACTGGCACTCCCTCTGAACTGCTCCTCTGACAGTGCGACACTCCCTCAGTACTGCCCCTCCGACAGTACAGCACTCCCTCAGTACTGCCCCTCCGACAATGCAGCGCTCCCTCAGTAATGCCCCTCCGACAGTGCAGCACTCGCTCAGTACTGCCCCTCCGACAGTGCAGCGCTCCCTCAGTAATGCCCCTCCAACAGTGCAGCACTCGCTCAGCACTGCCCCTCCGAGAGTGCAGCACTCGCTCAGTAATGTCCCTCCGACAGTGCAGCACTCGCTCAGTACTGCCCCTACGACAGTGCAGCGCTCCCTCAGTAATGCCCCTCCAACAGTGCAGCACTCCCTCAGTACTGCCCCTCCAACAGTGCAGCACTCCCTCAGTACTGCCCCTCCGACAATGCAGCGCTCCCTCAGTAATGCCCCTCCGACAGTGCAGCACTCCCTCAGTACTGCCCCTCTGACAGTGCAGCGCTCCCTCAGTAATGCCCCTCCAACAGTGCAGCGATCCCTCAGTAATGCCCCTCCAGCAGTGTAGCACTCCCTCAGTACTGCCCCTCCAACAGTGCAGCACTCCCTCAGTATTGCCCCTCCGACAATGCAGCGCTCCATCAGTACCTCAGTAAAGCCCCTCCGACAGTGCAGCACTCCCTCAGGACTGCCCCTCTGACAATGCAGCGCTCCCTCAGTACTGCCCCTCCAACAGTGCAGCGCTCCCTCAGTACTGCCCCTCCGACAGTGCAGCACTCCCTCAGTACTGCCCCTCCGACAGTGCAGCACTCCCTCAGGACTTCCCCTCCGACAATGCAGCGCTCCCTCAGGACTGCCCCTCCGACAGTGCAGCACTCGCTCAGTACTGCCCCTCTGACAGTGCAGCTCTCCCTCAGTAATGCCCCTCCAACAGTGCAGCACTCCCTCAGTACTGCCCCTCCAACAGAGCAGCACTCCCTCAGTACTGCCCCTCCGACAATGCAGCACTCCCTCAGTACTGCCCCTCCGACAGTGCAGCACTCCCTCAGGACTTCCCCTCCGACAATGCAGCGCTCCCTCAGGACTGCCCCTCCGAGAGTGCAGCACTCGCTCAGTAATGTCCCTCCGACAGTGCAGCACTCGCTCAGTACTGCCCCTACGACAGTGCAGCGCTCCCTCAGTAATGCCCCTCCAATAGTGCAGCACTCCCTCAGTACTGCCCCTCCAACAGTGCAGCACTCCCTCAGTACTGCCCCTCCGACAATGCAGCGCTCCCTCAGTAATGCCCCTCCGACAGTGCAGCACTCCCTCAGTACTGCCCCTCTGACAGTGCAGCGCTCCCTCAGTAATGCCCCTCCAACAGTGCAGCGATCCCTCAGTAATGCCCCTCCAGCAGTGTAGCACTCCCTCAGTACTGCCCCTCCAACAGTGCAGCACTCCCTCAGTATTGCCCCTCCGACAATGCAGCGCTCCATCAGTACCTCAGTAAAGCCCCTCCGACAGTGCAGCACTCCCTCAGGACTGCCCCTCTGACAATGCAGCGCTCCCTCAGTACTGCCCCTCCAACAGTGCAGCGCTCCCTCAGTACTGCCCCTCCGACAGTGCAGCACTCCCTCAGTACTGCCCCTCCGACAGTGCAGCACTCCCTCAGGACTTCCCCTCCGACAATGCAGCGCTCCCTCAGGACTGCCCCTCCGACAGTGCAGCACTCGCTCAGTACTGCCCCTCTGACAGTGCAGCTCTCCCTCAGTAATGCCCCTCCAACAGTGCAGCACTCCCTCAGTACTGCCCCTCCAACAGAGCAGCACTCCCTCAGTACTGCCCCTCCGACAATGCAGCGCTCCCTCAGTAATGCCCCTCCGACAGTGCAGCACTCCCTCAGTACTGCCCCCCCCGACAGTGCAGCGCTCCCTCAGTAATGCCCCTCCAACAGTGCAGCGATCCCTCAGTAATGCCCCTCCAACAGTGTAGCACTCCCTCAGTACTGCCCCTCCAACAGTGCAGCACTCCCTCAGTATTGCCCCTCCGACAATGCAGCGCTCCCTCAGTACCTCAGTAATGCCCCTCCGACAGTGCAGCACTCCCTCAGGACTGCCCCTCTGACAATGCAGCACTCCCTCAGTACTGCCCCTCCGACAGTGCAGCACTCCCTCAGTACTGCCCCTCCGACAGTGCAGCGCTCCCTCAGTACTGCCCCTCCGACAGTGCAGCACTCCCTCAGGACTGCCCCTCCGACAGTGCAGCACTCCCTCAGTAGCGGGAAGCGGGGGATTGCCGGCCTGGATTATAGTACTCTAGTCCCTGGAGTGGGATTCGAACTCCCGACCTTCTGACTCAGGCGAGAATGCTGCCCACTGATCTCCGGGTGAAAGTGACTGTGTAATCTGAGCCTTCCCGGGCTCTCCCCCAGAGGCTAATGAACAACTACATGGAAGCCTGTCTGTAACAAGATTAACTTTAGTCTCATGTTACATTCAGTGGACACTCAACCTCATCCCCTGGAAGAGCTCGGCTGCACTGGAACAGATGTGCTCAGGCAACCAGGCACTTCTGGTACCACAGGCTAAAAGCAGCCTTTCTCCAGCCTTCAGCCAAGTACGCCTCGTTCTCCCAGCGTCCTTGTGCACAGTGTGTGTGGGTGTGTGTTACATTACATTACAATTCCACTTTAATTACAAGCTTCTTCTTTGGGAATGTTCAGGATCATTCTGGCGTAGGAATGTCACAATTCCGCTTGGAAATATTTCGACCTTCTCATCCATTGGAACGGCACGGGGTTAGATACAGAGTAAAGCTCGCTCTACACTGTCTCATCAAACACTCCCAGGGCAGGTACAGCACGGGGTTAGATACAGAGTAAAGCTCGCTCTACACTGTCTCATCAAACACTCCAAGGGCAGGTACAGGGGGTTAGATACAGAGTAAAACTCCCTCTACACTGTCCCATCAAACACTCCCAGGGCAGGTACAGCACGGGGTTAGATACAGAGTAAAACTCCCTCTACACTGTCCCATCAAACACTCCCAGGGCAGGTACAGCACCGGGTTAGATACAGAGTAAAACTCCCTCTACACTGTCCCATCAAACACTCCCAGGGCAGGTACAGCACGGGGTTAGATACGGAGTAAAGCTCCCTCTACACTGTCCCATCAAACACTCCCAGGGCAGGTAAAGCACAGGGTTAGATACAGAGTAAAGCTCTCTTTACACTGTCCCATCAAACACTCCCAGGGCTGGTACAGCACGGGGTTAGATACAGAGTAAAGCTCCCTCTACACTGTTCGATCAAACACTCCCAGGGCAGGTACAGGGGGTTAGATACAGAGTAAAACTCCCTCTACACTGTCCCATCAAACACTCCCAGGGCAGGTACAGCACCGGGTTAGATACAGAGTAAAATTCCCTCTACACTGTCCCATCAAACACTCCCAGGGCAGGTACAGCACGGGGTTAGATACGGAGTAAAGCTCCCTCTACACTGTCCCATCAAACACTCCCAGGGCAGGTACAGTACGGGGTTAGATACAGAGTAAAGCTCCCTCTACACTGTCCCTTCAAACACTCCCAGGGCAGGTACAGCACAGGTTAGATATAGAGTAAAGCTCCCTCTACACTGTCCCATCAAACACTCCCAGGGCAGTTTCAGCACGGGGTTAGATACAGAGTAAAGCTCCCTCTACACTGTCCCATCAAACACTCCCAGGGCAGGTACAGCACGGGTCGGTACAGGAAGGCGACGGCAGTCAAGAGGGCGATTGGATTGGACATCACCATAACCCAGATCAGTGATTGTAGCATGGGCAGGTACAGTAGGAGCGCCAAGGTCGGGGCTCAGGAGCGTCGAGAGACTCCCTCAGTACTGTCCCTCCGACAGTGCAGCGCTCCCTCAGTACTGCCTCTCCGACAGTGCAGCGCTCCCTCAGTACTGCCCCTCCGACAGTGCAGCACTCCCTCAGTACTGCCCCTCCGACAGTGAGACACTTCCTCAGTACTGCCCCGCTGACACTGCGGCGTTCCCTCAGTACTGCCCCTCCGACAGTGCAGCACTCCCTCAGTACTTCCGCTCCAACAATGCAGCACTACCTCAGTACTGTCCCTCCTACAGTGCGGCGCTCCCTCAGTAGTGCCCCCGACAGTGCAGCACTCCCTCAGTAGTGCCCCACCGACAGTGCAGCACTCCCTCAGTACTGCCCCTCCGACAGTGCAGCGCTCCCTCAGTACTGTCCCTCCGACAGTGCAGCGTTCCCTCAGTACTGCCCCTGACAGTGCAGCACTCCCTCAGTACTGTCCCTCCTACAGTGCAGCGCTCCCTCAGTACTGCCCCTCCGACAGTGCAGCACTCCCTCAGTACTGTCCCTCCGACAGTGCAGCGCTCCCTCAGTACTGCCCCTCCGACAGTGCAGTGTCTCCTCAGTACTGCCCCTCCGACAGTGAGACACTTCCTCAGTACTGCCCCGCTGACACTGCGGCGCTCCCTCAGTACTGCCCCTCCGACAGTGCAGCACTCCCTCAGTACTGTCCCTCCTACAGTGCAGCGCTCCCTCAGTACTGCCCCTCCGACAGTGCAGCACTCCCTCAGTACTGCCCCTCCGACAGTGCAGCACTCCCTCAGTACTGCCCCTCCGACAGTGCAGCACTCCCTCAGTACTGCCCCTCCGACAGTGCAGCACTCCCTCAGTACTGCCCCTCCGACAGTGCAGCACTGCCTCAGTACTGCCCCTCCGACAGTGCAGCACTCCCTCAGTACTGCCCCTCCGACAGTGCAGCACTCCCTCAGTACTGCCCCTCCGACAGTGCAGCACTGCCTCAGTAATGCTGAATACCGACAGCGAGAGCTGGAGTAAGGCACCTTTCAGAACAATGAGCAGCTGGATCCGCGGCAATATGTTTACGTGACGATACAATAAGAGACACACAACTTTTTCAGTGCGTACACAGAATTTAATTGATCTGCACACTCGTAAGTTGCAGTCCTCTGGAAAGATGCTCAAGTTGCCGGCAAAGTGCTGGGAAGGTTGGGAGAGCAGAGTAGATGGGGGGGATGAAAGGACTCCCAGGAAAGGGCAGCATCGAAATATGTCAACGTGACTAGGTCCATATCCACAAAGGTAAGTGAATTCTTCGCAGTTTCGACCGAGATCAGATGCTTTAACTCCGTTAAATAAGCAGTGAGGTTATATTTATAAAGAGGGGAATATTGGGAACACAGACCCGGCGTGTTTCTTTCACCCGTTCCTACTTACTTACTTACTTACTTCATTCTTTCTTTCTATCTCTCTTTCATTCTATCTCTCTTTCATTTTTATTATCTTCCTGTCTTTTATTATTTCTCTCCCATTCTTTCATTCTTTCTATCCCTCTTTCATTCTTTTCTCTTTTCATTCTTTGATTATTTTTTCTCTCTCTTTCTTTCCTCTCTTTCTTTCTTTCGTTCGCTCGTTCGTTCTTTCTTTCTATCCTTCGTTCTTTCGTTCTTTCTTTCTTTTTGTCATTCTATCATTCTTTCTCTCTATTTCGCTTTCCCTCGTTCTCCTGTTCTTTGTTCCATTCTCTCTGTCTTTCGTTCTTTCTTTCTACCTTTCACGCGTTCCTTTCTCCTTTCCTTCAGTCTGTCTTTCTTTCTATTCCTCCTCCTCCTCCTGCCGCACTGCAGGGTGGGTCTTCTGGTTAGGAACTGCCCCCAGCCAATGCCTTGTCGACCACGCCTTCCATGCAGTATTCCCCAGAAAATCCTCGCCCCGTGAGGTCCCGCCGTACCCCAGCTGTGTCCCCGCAGCCCCCGACCTGGCCGTTGCGTCCGCCGACCCAGAAGACTCCCCCTCCCGGAAACCCAGCTGAGCCTGGGCTGCTCCGAGGGAGGATCTCCTCAAGTGACGGGTTTCCCCTGGGGCCACGTTTCTGCCTTTGGCACATGGGAGATTGTCCCGGCCTCTCTGTCCATCTCTCGTTCTTTATTTCTGTCTTTCATTCTTTCTTCCTCTGTCACTTTCTCCTTCTCTTGTTCGAAAGAATGAAAGACAGAATGAGAGAAAGAGAGATAGAAAGAATGAGGGAAAGAGGGATAGAAAGAATGATAGAAAGAAGATAGAAAGAATGAGGGAAAGAGAGATAGAATGAGGCAAAGAGAGATAGAAAGAATGAGGGAAAGAGAGATAGAAAGAACGAAAGAGAGATAGAAGGAAAGAGGGAAGGATAGAAAGATTGAAAGATAGAACGAACAAATGAAAGAATGAAAGAGAGAAAGAATAAATGAAGGAAAGAAAGAATGAAAGAAAGTGAGAAAGACTTGCATTTATATAGCGCCTTTCACGACCACCGGACGGCACAAAGCACTTTGCAGCAAATGAAGTGCTTTTGGAGTGTAGTCAGTGTTGTAATGTGGAAAACGCGGCAGCCAATTTGGGCACAGCAAGCTCCCACACACAGCAATGTGATAATGACCAGATAATCCGTTTTTTTGTTTGTTGTTTGAGGGTTAAATATTGGCCAGGCCACTGGGGATAACTCCCCTGCTCTTCTTCGAAATACTGCCATGGGATCTTTTACGTCCACGTAACAGAGCAGACGGGGCCTCGTTTTAACATCTCATCTGAAAAATGGCACCTGCGACAGTGCAGCGCTCCCTCAGTACTGCCCCTCCGATAGTGCAGCGCTCCCTCAGTGCTGCCCCTCCGACAGTGCGGCGCTCCCTCAGTACTGCCCCTCCGACAGTGCGGCGCTCCCTCAGTACTGCCCCTCCGACAGTGCAGCCCTCCCTCAGTACTGCCCCTCCGACAGTGCAGCTCTCCCTCAGTACTGCCCCTCCGACAGTGCAGCACTCCCTCAGTACTGCCCCTCCGACAGTGCAGCACTCCCTCAGTACTGCCCCTCCGACAGTGCGGCGCTCCCTCAGTCCTGCCCCTCCGACAGTGCAGCACTCCCTCAGTACTGCCCCTCCGACAGTGCGGCGCTCCCTCAGTCCTGCACTAGGAGTGTCAGCCCAGATTTATGTGCTCAGGTCCCTGGAGTGGGACTTGAACCCATCACCTTCTGACCCAGAGGCGAGTGTGCTGCCCACTGAGCCACGGCTGACATGCAAAAGAAAGAGACGGTGAAATGGAAAGAAAGAACGAAAGACAGAAATAAAGTATGAAGGAAAGAGGGACAGAAAGAAAGAATGGGAAAATCTTCCCAATCCCAACCGTCCTCTGCTCGCTCCGCCCCAGCGAGGTTTAATGTCCGGGCGATAAAGGGCGCGATCCCGCTACGACGTCGCCAATGCATGACGATCGGGGGGGTGGGCGGGGGGTTGGGTTGGGAAGTTGCGGGGGAGTGGAGGGTGTGGGGGAGTCCTCACCCCAACGGTGTAAAGTGTGCGACAAGAACACAGCGGCATTAACAAGTTGCAAGCTGATGCCCTGGTTGGGTTTTGGGCGTGCTGGTAGGGTCGATGAGGGCAGCCAATAGCGCGCGGGCGGTGAGTTTCGCTTCGGCTGTCTCCGCCAATTGCAGCTCCCTCCGTGCGAAGTAGGCGGCGCTCATTTCCCGCTCTGCACAGAGGTCAGGGCGCGACTCGCAGCTTCCACCACCTCGACCTGTCGCACGGCGATCTTAGGCTGTGAATAGAATGGAGAGGAGGATCATTACACATCGTGGGGATGTTCGCTGATGACTGCACAGTGCTCAGTTCCAATCGCAGCTCCTCAATTAATGGAGCAGTCCGTGCCCGTAGGCAGCAAGACCTGGACCACAGCCAGGGGGATAGAGTATAAAAGCAGAGAAGTCCTGCTACAACTGTAAAGGGTATTGGTGAGGCCACACCTGGAGTACTGCGTACAGTTTTGGTTTCCGTTTTTAAGGAATGATATACTTGCATTGGAGGCTGTTCAGAGAAGGTTCACCAGGTTGATTCCTGAGATGACGGGGTTGACTTATGAAGAAAGGTTGAGCAGGTTGGGCCTATACTCATTGGAGTTTAGAAGAATGAGAGGTGATCTTATTGAAACATATAAGATAATGAGGGGGGCTGGACAGGGTAGACGCAGAGAAGATATTTCCCCTCGTGGGGGAAACTAAAACTAGGGGACATAATCTCAAAATAAGGGGCCGCCCATTTAAAACTGAGATGAGGAGGAATTCCTTCTCTCAGAGGGTTGTAAATCTGTGGAATTCTCTGCCCCAGAGAGCTGTGGAGGCTGGGTCATTGAATATATTTAAGGTGAAGATAGACAGATTTTTGAGCGATAAGGGAGTGAAGGATTATGGGGAGCGGGCGGGGAAGTGGAGCTGAGTCCATGATCAGATCAGCCATGATCTTATTAAATGGCGGAGCAGGCTCGAGGGGCTGAATGGCCGACTCCTGCTCCTATTTCTTATGTTCTGTTGTTCAGGCTTGGGTTATAAGAACATAAGAAATAGGGAGTATAGAAATAAGGGAGCGAAGGGTTATGGGGAGCGGGCGGGGAAGTGGCGCTGAGTCCATGATTAGATCAGCCACGATCTTATTGAATGGTGGTGCAGGCTCGAAGGGCCGAATGGCCAACTCCTGCACCTATTTTCTATGTTTCTATGTTTCTATGAGTAGGAGTCGGCAATACAGGTTGGTAAGTGACAAGTGACATTTGTGCCACACAAGTGCCAGGCAATAACTATCTCCAACAAGTAAGAGTCTAACCACTGCCCCCTTGATATTCAGTGACATTACCATCGCCAAATCCCCCACCATCAACATCCTGGGGGGTCACCATTGACCAGAAACTTAACTGGACCAGCCACATAAATACTGAGGCCACAAGAGCGGGTCAGAGGCTGGGTATTCTGCGGTGAGTGTCTCACCTCCTGACTCCCCAAAGCCTTTTCACCATCTACACGGCACAAGTCAGGAGTGTGATGGAATACTCTCTACTTGCCTGGGTGAGTTGCAGCTCCAACAACACTCGAGAAGCTCGACACCATCCAGGACAAAGCAGCCCGCTGGATTGTCACCCCATCCACCACCTTCAACACTCACTCCCTCCACCACCGGCACACCGTGGCTGCAGTGTGTACCATCTACAAGATGCACTGCAGCAACTCGCCAAGGCTTCTTCGGCAGCACCTCCCAAACCCACGACCTCCACCACCTAGAAGGACAAGGGTAGCAGGCGCATGGGAACACCACCACCTCCACGTTCCCCTCCGAGTCACACTCACCATCCTGACTCGGAAATATATCGGCCGTTCCTTCATCGTCGCTGGGTCAACATCCTGGAACTCCCTCCCTAACAGCACTGTGGGAGCACCTTCACCACACGGACTGCAGCGGTTCAAGAAGGCGGCTCACCACCACCTTCTCAAGGGTAATTAGGGATGGGCAATAAATGCTGGCTTTGCCAGCGACGCCCATGTTCCATGAATGAATAAAGAAAGGGAACTGAGAGACTTGAGCACAAAATTTAGGTTGGCAACGTCAGCTCAGTTGGTATCTCTCTCTCCTGTCAGTGAGAATGTTGTGGGTTTAAGCCCCACTCCAGAGACGCAAGCAGAAAAAGTAGGCCGACACTGTAACAATCCGGATGAAAGACCATCGACCCGAAATGCTAACTCTGTTTCTCTCTCCACAGATGCTGCCTGACCCGCTGAGTGTTTCCAGCATGTTCTGTTTTTATTTCAGATTTCCAGTATTTTGCTTCTGTCGTGATCTGGGACTCGCTGCCTGAAAGTGCGGTGCCTGGCAGCGGCAGTCTGCATTGCCCGAATACCTCGCTACTCGTTCGGCGCAGTCTGTGAGATCAGCGCGTGCTGGGGTTAAAAGTTCAAACAGCCTTTTGCTGAGCATGGGCAGCAATATTGGGCAAGAGATCAAAGCCGTGGATGTCCTCACGGGAATGAAGATACGAGAAGGTGGGAGAGTCATACAACCATATTCGGATGTGCAAACTTGATAACTCTGTTTAAGGAGTGGGAAGGTTTTATTGCATACTGTTTTAAATTTATCCAATGTCCCAGCTTCCACAGCTCTCTGAGGCAGTGAATTCCACAGATTTACAACCCTCTGAGAGAAGAAATTTCTCCTCATCTCAGTTTTAAATGGGCGGCCCCTTATTCTAAGATCGTACCCTCTAGTTCTAGTCTCCCCCATCAGTGGAAACATCCTCTCTGCGTCCACCTTGTCAAGCCCCCTCATTTTCTTATACGTTTCGATAAGATCACTTCTCATTCTTCTGAATTCTAATGAGTAGAGGCCCAACCTACTCAACCTTTCCTCATAAGTCAACCCCCTCATCCCCGGAATCAACCGAGTGAACCTTCTCTGAACTGCCTCCAAAGCAAGTATCTCCTTTCGTAAATATGGAAACCAAAACTGCATGCAGTATTCCAAGTGTGGCCTCACCAATACCCTGTATAACTGTAGCAAGACTTCCCTGCTTTTATGCTCCATCCCCTTTGCAATAAAGGCCAAGATACCATTGGCCTTCCTGATCACTTGCTGTACCTGCATACTATCCTTTTGTGTTTCATGCACAAGTACCCCCAGGTCCCGCTGTACTGCAGCACTTTGCAATCTTTCTCCATTTAAATAATAACTTGCTCTTTGATTTATTTTCTGCCAAAGTGCATGACCTCACACATTACAACATTATACTCCATCTGCCAAATTTCTGCCTGTCTATGTCCTTTTGCAAATTTTTTGTGTCCTCCTCACACATTGCTTTTTCTCCCATCTTTTTATCATCAACAAACTTGGCTACGTTACACTCGGTCCCTTTTTCCAAGTCATTAATATAGACTGTAAATAGTTGGGGTCCCAGCACTGATCCCTGCAGCACCCCACTAGTTACTGGTTGCCAACCAGAGAATGAACTATTTATCCCAACTCTCTGTTCTCGGTTTAGTTAGCCAATCATCTATCCATGCTAATATATTACCCCCAATCCTGTGAAATTTTATCTGGTGCAGTAACCTTTTATATGGCACTTTGTCAAATGCCTTCTGGAAGTCCAAATACACCACATCCACCGGTTCCCCTTTATCCACCCTGTTCCTTACATCCTCAAAGAATTCCAGAAAATTTGACAAACATGACTTCCCCTTCATAAATCCATGCTGACTCTGCCTGACCGAATTTTGCTTTTCCAAATGTCCTGCTACTGCTTCTTTAATAATGGACTCCAACATTTTCCCAACCACAGATGTTAGGCTAACTGGTCCATAGTTTCCTGCTTTTTGTCTGCCTCCTTTTTTAAATAGGGGCATTACATTTGCAGTTTTCCAATGCAAGCCATCAGGTCCAGGGGATTTATCTGCCTTTTGTCCCATTATCTTACTGAGTACCACCCCCTTAGTGATTGTGATTGTGTTAAGTTCCTCCCCCCCTATAGCCCCTTGACTATCCACTGTCGGAATATTGTTCGTGTCCTCCACCATAAAGACTGATACAAAATATTTGTTCAGAGTTTCTGCCATCTCCATGTTCCCCATTACTAATTCCCCGGTCTCGTCCTCTAAGGGACCAACATTTACTTTAGCCACTCTTTTCCTTTTTATATACCGAAAGAAACTCTTGCTATCTGTTTTTATATTTTGTGCTGGTTTACTTTCATAGTCTATCTTCCCTTTCTTAATCATTTTTTTAGTCGTTCTTTACTGGCTTTCAAAAGCTTCCCAGTCTTCTGTCCTCCCACTAGTTTTGGTCACTTTATATGCCCTTGTTTTTAGTTGGATACCGTCCTTTATATTTTAGTTAGCCACAGATGGCTATCTTTTCTCTTACGCCCTTTCCTCCTCACTGGAGTATATTTTTCTTGAGAGTTGTGAAATATCTCCTTAAATGAACACCACTGTTCATCAACCGTTCTACACTTTAATCTATTTTTGCAGTCCACTTTACCCAACTCTGCCCTCATACCTTCATAGTCTCCTTTATTTAAGCTTAGTACACTGGTTAGAGATCCAACTTTCTCACCCTCCATCTGATTTTGAAATTCAGTCATGTTGTGATCATTCATTCCGAGAGGATCCTTTACAAGGAGATTGTTTATTAATCCTGTCATAAGAACATAAGAACATAGGAAATAGGGACAGGAGTAGGCTGTACGGCCCCTCGAGCCTGCACCACCATTTAATACGATCATGGCTGATCTGATCATGGACTCAGCTCCACTTCCCCACCCGCTCCCCATAACTTCTTATCCCCTTATCGTTTAAGAAACTCTCTATTTCTGTCTTAAATTTATTCAATGTCCCAGATTCCACAGCTCTCTGAGGCCGCGAATTCCACAGATCTACAACCCTCTGAGAGAAGAAATTTCTCCTCATCTCAGTTTTAAATGGGCGGCCCCTTATTCTGAGATCATGACCTCTAGTTCTAGTCTCCCCCATCAGTGGAAACATCCTCTCTGCATCCACTTTGTCAAGCCCCCTCATAATCTTATATGTTTCCATAAGATCACCTCTCATTCTTCTGAATTGCAATGAATAGAGGCCCAACCTACTCAACCTTTCCTCATAAGTCATCCCCTCATCTCCAGAATCAACCTAGTGAACCTTCTCTGAACTGCCTCCAAAGCAAGTATATCCTTTCGTAAATATGGAAACCAAAACTGTACACAGTATTCCAGGTGTGGCCTCACCAATACCCTGTATAACTGTAGCAAGGATTCCCTGCTTTTATATTCCATCCCCTTTGCAATAAAGGCCAATATTCCATTGGCCTTCCTGATCACTTGCTGTACCTGCATACTATCATTTTGTGTTTCATGCACAAGTACCCCCAGGTCCCGCTGTACTGAAGCACTTTGTAATCTTTCTCCATTTAAATAATAACTTGCTCTTTGATTTTTTTTCTGCCAAAGTGCATGACCTCACACTTTCCAATATTATACTCCATCTGCCAAATTTTTGCCCATCACTTACTCTGTCTATGTCCTTTTGCAGATGTTTTGTGTCCTCCTCACTCATTGCTTTTCCTCATTACACAGGACCAGATCTAAGATAACCTGCCCTCTGGTTGGTTCCATAACATACTGCTCAAGCAACCCGTCCCTTATGCACTCTATGAACTCCTCCTCATGGCTACCCTGACCAATTTGATTTGTTCAATCAACATGGAGGTTAAAATCACCCATTATTAGTGCTGTTCCTTTTTAACTCTGTTTCTCTCTCCACAGATAGAGCAATAGATAGACAGATATATATATATATATAGAGAGAGAGAGATGGATAGAGAAAGGGAGAAATTGAGACGTAGATATAGAGAGAGAGAGAGAGAAAGAGAGAGAGAAATATATAGAGAGATTGATAGATAGAACAATAGATAAATAGATAGATAGATCGATGTATGAGAAAGAGAGAAAGAGAGAAGAAGATAGATGCACAGAGAGAAAGAGAAAGAGATAGATAGATATAGTTGGAGAGAGATAGATAGCTAGACAGATAGGTAGATAGATAGCTAGATAGATATAGAGTGGAAGATAGATAGATATAGAGTGACAAATAGATAGATAGAGATAGATAGATAGATAGATAGATAGAGATCGAGACATAGAGATAGATAGATAGACAGATAGATAGAGAGATAGATAGAAAGATAGAAGGAAAGAAAGAGAGATAGATAGAGAGAGATAGCGAGATAGAGATAGATAGATATTCAGATAGATAGAGAGATAGAGAGATCGATAGAGAGATCGATAGATAGAGAGATAGAGAGATAGATAGACAGATAGATAGAGATAGAGACATAGAGATAGATAGACAGACAGATAGATAGAGAGATAGATAGAAAGAAAGAGAGATAGATAGAGAGAGATAGAGAGAGAGAGATAGACAGATAGATAGATAGAGAGATAGAAAGAGGGTTAGATGGATAGAGACAGAGATACAGACAGAAGGATGATAGACAGATAGATAGATAGAGCTAGATAGATAGAGAGAGACAGAGATAGGTAGCTAGATAGAGAGAGAGCTACAGACGGCGGATGATAAACAATAACCGAGTAGATATACAAACTCCCGTGCGGATGGAGCGACCTAGATGAGACGGTCAAAGATCACAGCCCCTTGCTGCTTTCTCTGCCAATCCTACCTTTCCCTTTGAACAGCTGCTCTCTCGCAGAATCACCAGTACCGAGATCGTAACCACGAGACTCGCCAGGCCGTAAGTCAAGAAAACTATCTTCATCACCAGTGAGATGATCTAAACAAAATGAAGGTAGAGTTAAGCTAAAGGGAGTGGGGGGTGATGCCACGAGTACACAGCACCTAAACCTTGCTGGCAACGGTGGAGCTGGTCAGGCACTGATACATTTATATCATACATCAATGTGTGTTACTTCACAGGTGCCGAAGTGAGTAGCACTCTCTCCCTCTCGTCTCTGAGTCAGGGGGTTGTCACTCCAGAGAGTCAAGCGCCAGAATCCGGGACAACACTACCGGTGTCAGTACTGGGGGAGTGCAGCACTGTCGGAGGGGCAGTACTGAGGGAGCGTTGCACTGTCGGAGGGGCAGTACAGAGGGAGCGTTGCACTGTCGGAGGGGCAGTACTGAGGGAGTGCTGCACTGTCAGAGGGGCAGTACTGAGGGAGTGCTGCACTGTCAGAGGGGCAGTACTGAGGGAGTGCTGCACTGTCGGAGGGGCAGTACTGAGGGAGTGCCGCATTGTCGGAGGGGCAGTACTGAGAGAGTGCTGCACTGTCGGAGGGGCAGTACTGAGGGAGCGCTGCACTGTCGGAGGGGCAGTACTGAGGGAGTGCTGCACTGTCGGAGGGGCAGTACCGAGGGAGTGCTGCACTGTCGGAGGGGCAGTACTGAGGGAGTGCTGCACTGTCGGAGGGGCAGTACTGAGGGAGTGCTGCACTGTCGGAGGGGCAGTACTGAGGGAGTGCTGCACTGTCGGAGGGGCAGTACTGAGGGAGTGCCGCATTGTCGGAGGGGCAGTACTGAGGGAGTGCTGCACTGTCGGAGGGGCAGTACTGAGGGAGTGCCGCACTGTCGGAGGGGCAGTGCTGAGGGAGTGCTGCACTGTGGGAGGGCAGTACTGACGGAGTGCTGTACTATCGGAGGGGCAGTACCGAGGGAGTGCTGCACTGTGGGAGGGCAGTACTGACGGAGTGCTGTACTATCGGAGGGGCAGTACCGAGGGAGTGCTGTACTGTCGGAGGGGCAGTACTGAAGGAGTGCTGCACTGTCGGAGGGGCAGTACTGAGGGAGTGCTGCAATGTCGGAGGGGCAGTACTGAGGGAATGCTGCAATGTTGGAGGGGGAGTACTGAGGGAGTGCTGAACTGTCGGAGGTGTAGTACTGAGGGAGTGCAGCACTTTCGGAGGGGCAGTACTGAGGGAGCGCTGCGCTGTCGGAGGTGCGGTAATAGAAACATTGAAACATAGAAAATAGGTGCAGGAGTAGGCCATTCGGCCCTTCGAGCCTGTACCAACATTCAATGAGTTCATGGCTGAACATACAACTTCAGTAACCCATTCCTGCTTTCTCGCCATACCCCTTGATCCCCCTAGTAGTAAGGACTACATCTAACTCCTTTTTGAATATATTTAGTGAATTGGCCTCAACAACTTTCTGTGGTAGAGAATTCCACAGGTTCACCATTCTCTGGGTGAAGAAGTTTCTTCTCATCTCGGTCCTAAATGGCTTACCCCTTATCCTCAGACTGTGACCCCTGGTTCTGGACTTCCCCAACATTGGGAACATTCTTCCTGCATCTAACCTGTCTAAACCCGTCAGAATTGTAAATGTTTCTATGAGATCCTCTCTCATTCTTCTGAACTCCAGTGAATACAAGCCCAGTTGATCCAGTCTTTCTTGATATGTCAGTCCCGCCATCCCGGGAATCAGTCTGGTGAACCTTCGCTGCACTCCCTCAATAGCAAGAATGTCCTTCCTCAAGTTAGGAGACCAAAACTGTACACAATACTCCAGGTGTGGCCTCACCAAGGCCCTGTACAACTGTAGTAACACCTCCCTGCCCCTGTACTCAAATCCTCTCGCTATGAAGGCCAACATGCCATTTGCTTTCTTAACCGCCTGCTGTACCTGCATGCCAACCTTCAATGACTGATGTACCATGACACCCAGGTCTCGTTGCACCTCCCCTTTTCCTAATCTGTCACCATTCAGATAATAGTCTGTCTCTCTGTTTTTACCACCAAAGTGGATAACCTCACATTTATCCACATTATACTTCATCTGCCATGCATTTGCCCACTCACCTAACTTATCCAAGTCACTCTGCAGCCTCATAGCATCCTCCTCGCAGCTCACACTGCCACCCAACTTAGTGTCATCCGCAAATAATGAGGGAACACTGCACTTTCGGAGGGGCAGTACCGAGGGAGTGTTGCACTGTCAGAGGGGCAGGACTGAGGGAGTGTTCCACTCTCGGAGGGGTAGTACTGAGGGAGCCCTGCACTGTCCGAGAGACAGTAGTGATGGAGTGCTGCATTTCTCGGAGGGGCAGTACTGAGAAAGCGCTGCACTGTCGGTTCGGCAATACTGAGGGAGCACCCCTACTCTCAGAAGGGCTGTACTGAGGGAGCGCTGCACTGTTGGAGAGGCAGTACTGAGGGAGCGCTGCACTGTTAGAAGGGCAGTACTGAGGGAGTGCTGCACTGTCGGAGAGGCAGTATTGAGGGAGTGCTGCACTGTCGGAGGGGCAGTACTGAGGGAGTGCTGCACTGTCGAAGGGGCAGTACTGAGGGAACGCTACACTGTCGGATGGGCTGTATTGAGGGAGTGCTGCACTGTCAGAAGGGCACTACTGAGTGAGCGTTGCACTGGTGTAGGGGCACTACTGAGGGAGCGTTGCACTGTTGGAGGATAGTACCGAGGGAGTGTTGCACTGTTGATTGGCCAGCACCGAGGGAGTGCTGCACTGTCGGAAGGGCAGTACTGAGGGAGTGCAGCACTGTTGGAGAGTCAGTACTGAGGGAGCGCTGCACTGTCGGAGGGGCTGTACTGAGGAATGCTGCACTGTCGGAGGGGCCATACTGAGGCAGTAGTGCACTCTCCGGGGGTCAGAACTGAGGGAGTGCTGCACTGTCGGAGGGGCAGTACTGAGCAAGCGCTGCACTGTGGGAGGGGCAGTACCGAGGGAGTGTTGCACTGTTTGAGGGGCAGTACTGAGGGAGTGTTGCAATGTTGGAGGGGCAGTACTGAGGGAGCGCTGCACTGTCGGAGGGGCAGTACCGAGGGAGTGTTGCACTGTTGGAGCGGCAGGGCTGAGGGAGTGTTCCACTCTCAGATGGGCAGTACTGAGGCAATGCTGCACTGTCGGCGGGCAGTCCTGAGGGAGTGCCGCACTGTCGGAGGGGCAGTACCGAGGGATTGTTGCACTGTCGGAGGGGCAGTACTGAGGTAGCGCTGCACTTTCGGAGGTGCAGTACTGAGGGAGTGCCGCACTGTCGGAGGGGCAGTACCGAGGGATTGTTGCACTGTTGGAGGGGCAGTACTGAGGTAGTGCTGCACTTTCGGAGGTGCAGTACTGAGGGAGCGCTGCACTCACGGAGGGGTAGTACTGAGGGTGTCCTGCACTGTCCGAGAGACAGTAGTGAGGGAGTGCTGCACTGTCAGAGGGGCAGTACTGAGGAAGCGCTGCACTGTTGGTGGGGCAATACTGAGGGAGTCCTGCACTGTCGGAGGGGCAGTACTGAGGGAGTAGTGCACGTCCGGGGGTCAGTACTGAGGGAGTGCTGCACTGTCGAAGGGGCAGTACTGAGGGAGCACCATACTCTCAGAAGGGCTGTACTGAGGGAGCGCTACACTGTTGGATGGGCAGTATTGAGGGAGTGCTGCACTGTCAGAAGGGCACTACTGAGTGAGCGTTGCACTGGTGGAGGGGCACTGCTGAGGGAGCGTTGCACTGGTGGAGCGGCAGTACTGAGGGAGTGTCGCACTGTGGGAGGGGCAGTGCTGAGGGAGCGCTGCACTGACGGAGGGGCAGTACTGTGGGAGTGCTACACTGTCGGAGGGGCAGTACTGAGCAAGCGCTGCGCTGTCGGATGGGGCAGTACTGAGGGAGTGTCGCACTGTGGGAGGGGCAGTGCTGAGGGAGCGCTACACTGTCGGAGGGGCAGTACTGAGCAAGCGCTGCGCTGTCGGATGGGGCAGTACTGAGGGAACGCTACACTGTCGGAGGGCCAGTACTGAGGGAGCGCCGCACCGTCGGAGGGCCAGTACTGAGGGAGTGCTGCACTGTCGGAGGGGCAGTACTGAGGGAGTGCTGCACTGTCGGAGGGGCCGTACTGAGGGAGCAGTGCACTGTACGGGGGTCAGTACTGAGGGAGCGCTGCACTGTCGGATGTGCAGTATTGAGGGAGTGCTGCACTGTCGGAGGGGCAGTACGGAGGGAGTGCTACACTGTTGGAGGGACAGTACTGAGGGAGTGCTACACTGTTGGAGGGACAGTACTGAGGGAGTGCTGTACTGTTGGAGGATAGTACCGAGGGAGTGCTGCACTGTCGATTGGCCAGTACCGAGGGAGTGCTGCACTGTCGGAAGGGCAGTACTGAGGGAGTGCAGCACGGTCGGAGAGTCAGTACTGAGAGAGCGCTGCGCTGTCGGAGGGGCTGTACTGAGGAATGCTGCACTGTCGGAGGGGCCGTACTGAGGGAGTAGTGCACTCTCCGGGGGTCAGTACTGAGGGAGTGCAGCACTGTCAGAGGGGCAGTACTGAGCAAGCGCTGCACTGTCGGAGGGGCAGTACTGAGGGAGCGTTGCACTGTGGGAGGGGCAGTACTGAGGGAGCGCTGCACTGTCGGAGGGGCAGTACTGAGGGAGTACTGCACTGTCGGAGGGGGAGTACTGAGGGACTGCTGCACTGTCAGAGGGGCCGTACTGCGGGAGTAGTGCACTGTCCGGGGGTCAGCACTGAGGGAGTGCTGCACTGTCAGAGGGGCAGTACTGAGGGAGTGCTGCACTTTCGGAGGTGCAGTACTGAGGGAGCGCTGCATTGTCCGAGAGACAGTAGTGAGGGAGTGCTGCACTGTCGGAGGGGCAGTACTGAGGAAGCGCTGCACTGTCGGTGGGGCAATACTGAGGGAGTGCTGCACTGTCGGAGGGGCAGTACTGAGGGAGTACTGCACTGTCGGAGGGGGAGTACTGAGGGACTGCTGCACTGTCAGAGGGGCCGTACTGAGGGAGTAGTGCACTGTCCGGGGGTCAGCACTGAGGGAGTGCTGCACTGTCAGAGGGGCAGTACTGAGGGAGTGCTGCACTGTCGGAGGGGCAGTACTGAGGGAGTGCTGCACTGTCGGAGGGGCCGTACTGAGGGAGTAGTGCACTGTCCGGGGGTCAGTACTGAGATAGCGCTGCACTGTCGGAGGGGCCGTACTGAGGGAGTAGTGCACTGTCCGGGGGTCAGTACTGAGAGAGCGCTGCACTGTCGGAGGGGGAGTACTGAGGGAGTGCTGCACTGTCGGAGGGGCAGTACTGAGGGAGTGCTGCACTGTCGGAGGGGCAGTACTGAGGGAGTGCTGCACTGTCGGAGGGGCAGTACTGAGGGAGCGCCGCACCGTCGGGGGGCAGTACTGAGGGAGTGCTGCACTGTCGGGGGGCAGTACTGAGGGAGTGCTGTACTGTCGGATGGGCAGTTCTGAGGGAGTGCTGCACTGTCGGAGGGGCAGTACTGAGGGAGCGCCGCACCGTCGGAGGGGCAGTACTGAGGGAGCGCTGCACTGTCGGAGGGGCAGTACTGAGGGAGCGCTGCACTGTCGGAGGGGCAGTACTGAGGGAGCGCTGCACTGTCGGAGGGGCAGTACTGAGGGAGCGCTGCACTGTCGGAGGGGCAGTACTGAGGGAACGCTGCACCGTCGGAGGGGCAGTGCTGAGGGAGCGCTGCCATTTCTGGATGAGACATTAAATCAAGGCCCATGTTTGCTCTCTGAGGAGGACACAAAATATCCCATGGCCTTTATTGGAACAAGAGCAGGTCTGAGTTCTCCCCATTGTCCTCGGGCCCAATATCTCTCAAACAGCATCGCTAAAAAAAGCCGACAGATGATCCGGTCATTATCACGTCGCTGTTTGTGGGAGCTTACTGTGCACAATTTGGCTGTCGCCTTTCCCACAATGCAACAGTGACTGCACTCTTAAAGTGTTTCATTGGCCGTGAAGCACTTTGGAATGTCCTGAGGGGGTGAAAAGGGCTATCTAAATGCAAGTCATGTCTCCGTAGAATATCGGCAAAATGGTAGAGGACACAAAGAGGCCACTCGGTCCATCGTGCCTGTGACAGCTCTGTGAAACAGATGCCCAGTTCGTCCCACTCTCCTACTCTCACCACAAAACCCCACAATTGTTTTAATGAAGCGCCATTTATTTATTGAAACTTGCTGAGGAATGGTCCGACCCACACTCACCCAGTGACTGTACACCATCGCGAACAAAACAGTCACCGCCACGTCGAATGAAAAGACCAGGATGCCAAGTACGATCAAAGCACAGGTGACAATGTTAATCCAAAAGCTCACTGTGAACTGAAAAATAAAATAGGTGGCATAGATTAGGACAACCGAAGAACATTTAGGAACAGGTGGGAAGCCCATTCAGCCGCCTCGAGCATGTTACACAGGAACAGGAGGAGGACCATTCAGCCCCTCGAGCCTGTTACACAGGAAACGGAGGAGGCCCATTCAGCCTCTCGAGTCTGCTACACAGGAACAGGAGGAGGCCCATTCAGCCCCTCGAGCCTGTTACACAGGAACAGGAGGAGGCCCATTCAGCCCCTCGAGCCTGTTACACAGGAACAGTAAGAGGCCCATTCAGCCCCTCGAGCCTGTTACACAGGAACAGGAGGAGGCCCATTCAGCCCCCTCGAGCCTGTTACACAGGAACAGGAGGAGGCCCATTCAGCCCCCTCGAACCTGTTACACAGGAACAGGAGGAGGCCCATTCAGCCCCTCGAGCCTGTTACACAGGAACAGGAGGAGGCCCATTCAGCCTCTCGGGTCTGTTACACAGGAACAAGAGAAGGCCCATTCAGTCCCTCGAGCCTGTTACACAGGAAACGGAGGAGGCCCATTCAGCCCATCGAGCCTGCTACACAGGAAACGGAGGAGGCCCATTCAGCCTCTCGAGCCTGCTACATAGGAACAGGAGGAGTCCCATTCAGCCCCTTGAGCCTGTTACACAGGAACAGGAGGAGGCCCATTCAGCCCCTCGAGCCTGTTACACAGGAACAGGAGGCGGCCCATTCAGACCCTCGCGCCTGTTACACGGAGCTCAGTCAGTTCTATTCCGGAGGGCTAGCATGGAACCCGCGACCTCTACCACCTGGAAGGACCAGGGCAGCAGGCGCGTGGGAACACCACCTGCTCCACGTTCCGCTCCGAGTCACACACACCATCCTGACTTGGAAATGTATCGGACGTTCCTTCAGCGTTGGGTCAAAATCCTGGAACTCCCTCCCTAACAGCACTGTGGGAGCACCTTCACCACACGGACTGCAGCGGTTCAAGAAGGCGGCTCACCACCACCTTCTCAAGGGCTATTAGGGATGGGCAATAAATGCCGACATTGCCAGCGACGCCCACGGCCAGGAATGACTTTAAAAAAAAAGCACCGACAAAACTTTCACGTTCAGATTCCCTCAGTCCACCAAACTCACCAATATTTTATCACTGCGAAAGTTTTCAGTTGCACACGTCAAGGAACCTGCAATTATAACCTGGTAGAGAAAAGATAAATTCTCAGTGCAAGAACAAGGCAAGCAAAGACGTTCCCATTAAACAAAATATACAAGCCAAGTCACTCAGTTCAACATTACAGAGTCTATTAAGGCCCAGAAATTTGAGTCATTTGCACCTCCCGTGAAGAATATAGCATTAGAACATAAGAACATAAGAAATAGGAGCAGGAGTAGGCCATTCAGCCCCTCGAGCCTGCTCCGCCATTCAATAAGCTCATGGCTGATCCGATCATGGACTCAGCTCCACTTCCCTGCCCGCTCCCCATAACCCTTCAGTCCCTTATCGTTCAAATATCTGTCCATCTCCACCTTAAATATATTCAATGACCCAGCCTCCACAGCTCTCTGGGGCAGAGAATTCCACAGATTTACAACCCTCTGAGAGAAGAAATTCCTCCTCATCTCAGTTTTAAATGGGTGACCCCTTATTCTGAGACTATGCGCCCGAGTTCTAGATTCCCCTATGAGTGTAAATATCTTAGCTGCATCCACCTTGTCGAGCCCCCTCATTATCTTATAAGATCACCTCTCATTCATCTGACCTCATTTCTGAATTACATTCATAATAGGAATTTCCTATGTAAATGCGGCACACAATAATTACATTCATGGGAATTTCCTATGTAAACGTGTCACAGTACAATTACATTTATAATGGGAATTTCCTATGTAAACGTGTCACAGTACAATTACATTTATAATGGGAATTTCCTATGTAAACGTGTCACACTATAATTACATTTATAATGACAATTGTCCATGGAAACATCTCACACTATCAGAACATAAGAAATAGGAGCAGGAGTCGGCCATTCGGCCCCTGGAGCCTGCTCCGCCATTCAATAAGATCATGGCTGATCTGATCATGGACTCAGCTCCACTTCCCTGCCCGCTCCCCATAACCCTTCACTCCCTTATCACTCAAAAATCTGTCTATCTCCACCTTAAATATATTCAATGACCCAGCCTCCACAGCTCTCTGGGGCAGAGAATTCCACAGATTTACAACCCTCTGAGAGAAGAAATTCCTCCTCATCTCAGTTTTAAATGGGCGGCCCCTTATTCTGAAACTATGCCCCTAGTTCTAGATTCCCCCACGAGGGGAAACATCCTCTCTGCATCTACCCTGTCCAGCCTCCTCAGTATCTTATACATTTCAATAAGATCACCTCTCATTCTTCTAAACTCCAATGAGTATCGGCCCAACCTGCTCAACCTTTCTTCATAAGACAATCCCCTCATCTCCGAAATCAACCTGTTAAGTGGGCGCCAACGGGGAGCCGCAAAACGCGACGTGACTGGGCGCGGTGGCGCAAACGACGCCCGCTAAATTTGATGGGCGACGGTAACCCGTAGCTCCCCGCTCCACTACGGCTGGAGATCATGGCGTCATCTCTGCGCGCGCTGACCTTGTTAGTGCCCCGTGTCCCTGAATTGGGTGTCGCTTCCCCTCACGTGGTGATGACCACGGCGGTTTCGGGCAGGTGGCAGGGGGGCGGTGCGTCGGGCATGGGACGCCGGTTAAACCGGACGTGTGTCGGCCAACGCAAAAAAAAAAAATGCAGGGGTTTTGCCGAGCGCTCCGTTGGCGCTTTGAACATTCGTGATCGGTCAACCCGGTATTCCCCCGGACAATAACACAGAGTGCGCAGCTAGGACCCTTCCCCCTCAATTCAGCAATGAACCCGTGCTACGCTGAAGCACGCAGCCCACTCCCGCCCCGGAAAGGAAGCGCACCACGTTTTTTTTACCCGCTCTACTCTCGTCCAGGAGGGGGGCGGTAACCTTAATTACTCACGGGAAGCGAGACTTCTGTGCTTGGCTCAAAGTTTAATGCCTCGGGAGTGTAACCATCCCCTCCATCTCCCCCAACCCCCCAAACCTGGCCCAATGGAATTTTGCACCCCCTCCCCATCCCCCCCCCCCCCGCATATATGTTGAAGGAACAGAAAGATCTGGGGGTACAGATACACATAGCACTAAAGGTAGCGATACACGTTACTAAGGACATCAAAGAAGCAAAAGCTGGGCTTCATTTCTAAAGAGATAGAATTGAGAAGCAGTGAACATATGTAGGACTTAGGTGAAATCGTGTTAGACTACACTGGGAGTTACTGTGTACAGTTCTGGTCTCCATATCACACTGGGAGTTACTGTGTACAGTTCTGGTCTCCATATCACACTGGGAGTTACTGTGTACAGTTCTGGTCTACATATCACACTGGGAGTTACTGTGTACAGTTCTGGTCTCCATATCACACTGGGAGTTACTGTGTACAGTTCTGGTCTCCATATCACACTGGGAGTTACTGTGTACAGTTCTGGTCTACATATCACACTGGGAGTTACTGTGTACAGTTCTGGTCTCCATATCACACTGGGAGTTACTGTGTACAGTTCTGGTCTCCATATCACACTGGGAGTTACTGTGTACAGTTCTAGTCTCCATATCACACTGGGAGTTACTGTGTACAGTTCTGGTCTCCATATCACACTGGGAGTTACTGTGTACAGTTCTGGTCACCATATCACACTGGGAGTTACTGTGTACAGTTCTGGTCTCCATATCACACTGGGAGTTACTGTGTACAGTTCTGGTCTCCATATCACACTGGGAGTTACTGTGTTCAGTTCTGGTCTCCATATCACACTGGGAGTTACTGTGTTCAGTTCTGGTCTCCATATCACACTGGGAGTTACTGTGTTCAGTTCTGGTCTCCATATCACACTGGGAGTTACTGTGTACAGTTCTGGTCTCCATATCACACTGGGAGTTACTGTGTACAGTTCTGGTCATATCACACTGGGAGTTACTGTGTACAGTTCTGGTCTCCATATCACACTGGGAGTTACTGTGTACAGTTCTGGTCTCCATATCACACTGGGAGTTACTGTGTACAGTTCTGGTCATATCACACTGGGAGTTACTGTGTACAGGTCTGGTCTCCATATCACACTGGGAGTTACTGTGTACAGTTCTGGTCTCCATATCACCCTGGGAGTTACTGTGTACAGTTCTGGTCTCCATATCACACTGGGAGTTACTGTGCACAGTTCTAGTCTCCATATCACACTGGGAGTTACTGTGCACAGTTCTGGTCTCCACATCACACTGGGAGTTACTGTGCACAGTTCTGGTCTCCATATCACACTGGAAGTTACTGTGTACAGTTCTGGTCTCCACATCACACTGGGAGTTACTGTGTACAGTTCCGGACTCCATATCACACTGGGAGTTACTGTGCACAGTTCTGGTCTCCATATCACACTGGGAGTTACTGTGTACAGTTCTGGTCTACATATCACACTGGGAGTTACTGTGTACAGTTTTGGTCTCCATATCACACTGGGAGTTACTGTGCACAATTCTGGTCTACATATCACACTGGGAGTTACTGTGTACCGTTCTGGACTCCATATCACACTGGGAGTTACTGTGCACAGTTCTGGTCTCCATATCACACTGGGAGTTACTGACACAGTTCTGGTCTCCATATCACACTGGGAGTTACTGTGTACAGTTCTGGTCTCATATCACACTGGGAGTTACTGTGCACAGTTCTGGTCCCCATATCACACTGGGAGTTACTGTGTACAGTTCTGGTCTCCATATCACACTGGGAGTTACTGTGTTCAGTTCTGGTCTCCATATCACACTGGGAGTTACTATGTACAGGTCTGGTCTCCATATCACACTGGGAGTTACTGTGTACAGTTCTGGTCTACATATCACACTGGGAGTTACTGTGCACAGTTCTGGTCTCCATATCACACTGGGAGTTACTGTGTTCAGTTCTGGTCTCCATATCACACTGGGAGTTACTATGTACAGGTCTGGTCTCCATATCACACTGGGAGTTACTGTGTACAGTTCCGGACTCCATATCACACTGGGAGTTACTGTGCACAGTTCTGGTCTCCATATCACACTGGGAGTTAGTGTATACAGTTCTGGTCTCCATATCATACTGGGAGTTACTGTGTACAGTTCTGGTCTCCATATCACACTGGGAGTTACTGTGTACAGTTCTAGTCTCCATATCACAGTGGGAGATACTGTGTACAGTTCTGGTCTCCATATCACACTGGGAGTTACTGTGCACAGTTCTGGTCTCCATATCACACTGGGAGTTACTGTGTACAGTTCTGGTCTCCATATCACACTGGGAGTTACTGTGTACAGTTCTGGTCTCCATATCACACTGGGAGTTACTGTGTACAGTTCTGGTCTCCATATCACACTGGGAGTTACTGTGCACAGTTCTGGTCCCCATATCACACTGGGAGTTACTGTGTACAGTTCTGGTCTACATATCACACTGGGAGTTACTGTGCACAGTTCTGGTCTCCATATCACACTGGGAGTTACTGTGTACAGTTCTGGTCACCATATCAAACTGGGAGTTACTGTGTACAGTTCTGGTCATATCACACTGGGAGTTACTGTGTACAGTTCAGGTCTCCATATCACACTGGGAGTTACTGTGTACAGTTCTGGTCTCCATATCACACTGGGAGTTACTGTGTACAGTTCTGGTCATATCACACTGGGAGTTACTGTGTACAGTTCTGGTCTCCATATCACACTGGGAGTTACTGTGTACAGTTCTGGTCTCCATATCACACTGGGAGTTACTGTGTACAGTTCTGGTCATATCACACTGGGAGTTACTGTGTACAGGTCTGGTCTCCATATCACACTGGGAGTTACTGTGTACAGTTCTGGTCTCCATATCACCCTGGGAGTTACTGTGTACAGTTCTGGTCTCCATATCACACTGGGAGTTACTGTGCACAGTTCTAGTCTCCATATCACACTGGGAGTTACTGTGCACAGTTCTGGTCTCCACATCACACTGGGAGTTACTGTGCACAGTTCTGGTCTCCATATCACACTGGGAGTTACTGTGTACAGTTCTGGTCTCCACATCACACTGGGAGTTACTGTGTACAGTTCCGGACTCCATATCACACTGGGAGTTACTGTGCACAGTTCTGGTCTCCATATCACACTGGGAGTTACTGTGTACAGTTCTGGTCTACATATCACACTGGGAGTTACTGTGTACAGTTCTGGTCTCCATATCACACTGGGAGTTACTGTGCACAATTCTGGTCTACATATCACACTGGGAGTTACTGTGTACCGTTCTGGTCTCCATATCACACTGGGAGTTACTGTGCACAGTTCTGGTCTCCATATCACACTGGGAGTTACTGACACAGTTCTGGTCTCCATATCACACTGGGAGTTACTGTGTACAGTTCTGGTCTCATATCACACTGGGAGTTACTGTGCACAGTTCTGGTCCCCATATCACACTGGGAGTTACTGTGTACAGTTCTGGTCTCCATATCACACTGGGAGTTACTGTGTTCAGTTCTGGTCTCCATATCACACTGGGAGTTACTATGTACAGGTCTGGTCTCCATATCACACTGGGAGTTACTGTGTACAGTTCTGGTCTACATATCACACTGGGAGTTACTGTGCACAGTTCTGGTCTCCATATCACACTTGGAGTTACTGTGTTCAGTTCTGGTCTCCATATCACACTGGGAGTTACTATGTACAGGTCTGGTCTCCATATCACACTGGGAGTTACTGTGTACAGTTCCGGACTCCATATCACACTGGGAGTTACTGTGCACAGTTCTGGTCTCCATATCACACTGGGAGTTAGTGTATACAGTTCTGGTCTCCATATCATACTGGGAGTTACTGTGTACAGTTCTGGTCTCCATATCACACTGGGAGTTACTGTGTACAGTTCTAGTCTCCATATCACAGTGGGAGTTACTGTGTACAGTTCTGGTCTCCATATCACACTGGGAGTTACTGTGCACAGTTCTGGTCTCCATATCACACTGGGAGTTACTGTGTACAGTTCTGGTCTCCATATCACACTGGGAGTTACTGTGTACAGTTCTGGTCTCCATATCACACTGGGAGTTACTGTGTACAGTTCTGGTCTCCATATCACACTGGGAGTTACTGTGCACAGTTCTGGTCCCCATATCACACTGGGAGTTACTGTGTACAGTTCTGGTCTACATATCACACTGGGAGTTACTGTGTACAGTTCTGGTCTCCATATCACACTGGGAGTTACTGTGTACAGTTCTGGTCACCATATCACACTGGGAGTTACTGTGTACAGTTCTGGTCATATCACACTGGGAGTTACTGTGTACAGTTCAGGTCTCCATATCACACTGGGAGTTACTGTGTACAATTCTGGTCTCCATATCACACTGGGAGTTACTGTGCACAGGTCTGGTCTCCATATCACACTGGGAGTTACTGTGTACAGTTCAGGTCTCCATATCACACTGGGAGTTACTGTGTACAATTCTCGTCTCCATATCACACTGGGAGTTACTGTGTACAGTTCTGGTCACCATATCACACTGGGAGTTACTGTGCACAGTTCTGGTCACCACATCATACTGGGAGTTACTGTGTACAGTTCTGGTCAAATCACACTGGGAGTTACTGTGCACTGTTCTGGTCATATCACACTGGGAGTTACTGTGTACAGTTCTGGTCACCATATCACACTGGGAGTTACTGTGTACAGTTCTGGTCTCCATATCACACTGGGAGTTACTGTGTACAGTTCTGGTCTCCATATCACACTGGGAGTTACTGTGTACAGTTCTGGTCTCCATATCACACTGGGAGTTACTGTGTACAGTTCTGGTCATATCACACTGGGAGTTACTGTGTACAGTTCTGGTCTCCATATCACACTGGGAGTTACTGTGTACAGTTCTGGTCTCCATATCACACTGGGAGTTACTGTGTACAGTTCTGGTCTCCATATCACACTGGGAGTTACTGTGTACAGTTCTGGTCTCCATATCACACTGGGAGTTACTGTGTACAGTTCTGGTCTCCATATCACACTGGGAGTTACTGTGTACAGTTCTGGTCTCCATATCACACTGGGAGTTACTGTGCACAGTTCTGGTCTCCATATCACACTGGGAGTTACTGTGCACAGTTCTGGGGCTTATTTCTCTCGAGAAGAGAAGGCTGGGGCCTGACCTGATGAAGGTCTTTAATATTATACAACGGTTCGATCGGGTGGACGCAAAAATATTTCCACTTGTGGGGAAACCAGAACTAGGGGCCATAAATATAACTTAGTCACTGTAATGTACGCCCCTGTGAGGAGGCTGACAGTTTTGTAGAGCTATTGCCAAGCCATGGCAACACCAGCTTGCCATCCGGATGAGGCAGAGGTCCCTAATGGAGTGCCCTCTACGCGGGAGTACTCCCACTGTTTATTGGGGACTTGGCCTGGAGGGTGTTGCACGGAGTAGTCCCATGCAATCAGTTTTGAAGTCTGTTCACGGACCCCCCCAGGCCGCCTGCCATTTCTGCGGTCTGGAGGAGTCCGTGTTCCATGTGTACGTACAATGTGCGAGGTTGCAGCCCCTCTTCCATTATTTGAAGGGGTTGCTCCTCAAATTCTGGCTGCACTTCAGTCCCACGCTGCTGATCCTTGGGCACCCTGTGCGGAGGGGAGCAGGCAGGTCGGAGGGCCTCCTCATCGGACTGCTCCTGGGAGCCATCAGCCGGTCCGGGCAGCGGGCGGTCGAGGGGGTCGTTCATCCCGACTGCCTGCCTCTCTTCCGCGGTTACATCCGGGCCTGGGTGTCCCTGGAGATGGAGCACGCGGTGTCCACCGGTACGCTCGCGGCCTTCCGCGAGAGGTGGGCGCCGGAGGGACTGGAGTGTATCATTGCAACAGGGAACCAAATTTTACTTTGATCCATCAATGTCAAAAGTTTTGTTGGTTTATTTTGTCGCTTTTAGTGCCCCCCCACCCCCCTCTCCCCACGTTTAATCAGGGAGCACTTCATTTTGGTTGCAGCAAAAATAGTTGTAGAGCTGTTGAATTGGGAGTGGCTGAGCCAATCACGTGATGCTCACAAAACTCAATAAAACCCCAGCCAGTGGGTTCGGGGGATCCACGATGAGGTATGCAGTTGTGAGCCCGGTGGATGAACTGGCAATGTGTCGTGTGATTGATAAACCTTTGCAAAGAAACCAACTAGTTCTTAATTGCAATGTGTTGCTGTGCATTCTTTGGCAAAGAACCCATGAAGCAAATCGAAGGACGTGTTGACGGGGTGAGATGGAGAGGGGTGGGTTTAGCTGCACCGGGCGGGCAACGCCTCTGGTCGTGACGCCTGGCGGAGTTTGGCCTTTTTCCCCGATCCGTCCGCTCTGGACGTGCGCCCGCTATGACCCCTGGGAAATCAGGGCGGGGCAATATAGCCGGCGGAGCAGAGGTCGGTAAAGTTCTCCCAAGGTAGGTGCGAGCGTTTGCTCCTTGAATTCTTTTGTTGATTTGTGGTGTGGTGGCGGGGGCAGTGATTTGGGAATGTTTCTGTGTCCCCTCCCGCCCCTTCCCCCCCCCCCCCCCCCTCGGGGCGTACACGCGGCCCGGCACGTTAATTCGCCAGTCTCCCACCCTTGCGCCATGAGACACCGTGAATATTGTGTACAGTTTTGGTCTCCTAATCTGAGGAAGGACATTCTTGCTATTGAGGGAGTGCAGCGAAGGTTCACCAGACTGATTCCCGGGATGGCAGGACTGACATATGAGGAGAGACTGGATCGACTGGGCCTGTATTCACTGGAATTTAGAAGAATGAGAGGGGATCTCATCGAAATGTATAAAATTCTGACAGGACTGGACAGGTTAGATGCAGGAAGAATGTTCCCAATGTTGGGGAAGTCCAGAACCAGGGGTCACGGTCTGAGGATAAGGGGTAAGCCATTTAGGACCGAGATGAGGAGAAACTTCTTCACCCAGAGAGTGGTGAACCTGTGGAATTCTCTACCGCAGAAAGTTGTTGAGGCCAATTCACTAAATATATTCAAAAGGGAGTTAGATGTGGCCCTTACGGCTAAAGGGTTCAAGGGGTATGGTGAGAAAGCAGGAAAGGGGTACTGAGGTGAATGATCAGCCATGAACTCATTGAATGGTGGTGCAGGCTCGAAGGGCCGAATGGCCAACTCCTGCATCTATTTTCTAAGTTTCTATGTTTCTATGAGACATGTACAATGCCTCCCTTCGCGCTGCGCCCCCGCCCTGACACAGGGTGTTGTGTACATAAATAAACAGACTAACTGAACCAGGAGTGACAGAACTTAACTGTGTCCTTTATAGCAGCTCCCAAAATGGTGCCCCATGAACCAGCATGTTTACAGCAGTGTGGAAATCGTTCCCGCTGGGTCCTAATGCCTGCCTATGATGAATCATGTGACAAACAGAGGGAGTATGAACACAGCACAGGGCCCAGTTACCGAACCTTCCTTATCGAAGCTCAGGCTGTTCCCGGCCGGTAACTTCCCCGGCCCCCACCCTCGGTCCCCCCCGCCTCCCCCCTCACCCCCGGGAGACAGAAAAGCCTGAAATCCAGGCCAACCTATAGCTCCACGCAGGACACGTGGGAGGATCGCTCACCGGGAATCCGGACCACCAGGGTGTTCCAATGCTCGCCGCGGCCGACAGGTCAATGAACAGGAAAAGGCCGAACATGCTGAGGCTGAGGCCCAGCATTATCTGGGTCGCCTGAAACAGAAAGAGACACATCGCCCCGGGTTACTGAAGGAGGATCGTCGCGTTTCCGCCCATTCACTGCGCAATTGCCGCCAGAGGGATGGGAGCGCGCAGGACGGGAGGCAAGTCATTGACGTGGGTCGGGACGTGGGAGTGAGGGAGGGAGGGAGGGAGGACTGAGGGAGAGAGGGAGGGACAGAGGAAGAGAAGAAGGGAGGGAGGGACGGAGGGAGGGATGAAGGGAGGGATGGAGGGAAGAAGGGAGAGATGGAGGGATGGAGGGAAGAAGGGACGGAGGGAGGGGGGGAGAAAGGGAGCAAGGGAGGGACAGAGGGAGAGAAGAAGTGGGGGAAGGATGGAGGGAGGGATGAAGGGAGGGGTGGAGGGAAGAAGGGAGAGACGGAGGGCTGGAGGGAGGGACGGAGGGAGGGAGAGATGGAGGGATGTGGGAGGTAGGGACGGAAGGAGAGAGGGAGGGAGGGACGGAGTGATGGAGGGAGAGACGGAGGGAAGGACATGGGATGGAGGGACGGAGGGAGAGAGGGAGGGAGGGATGGAGGGAGAGAAGGAGGGAGAGAGGGACTGAGAGACAGAGGGAGGGAAGGAGGGAGGGAGGGATGGCAGGAAGAGAGGGAGGTAGGGCGAGAGGGAGGGAGGAATGCATGGAGGGAGGGAGAGAGTCAGGAAGGAAGAGATGGAGGGATGGAGGGAGGGAGGGACGGCTGGTGGGAAGGAGGGATGGAAGGAGAAAGGGAGGGATGGGGGGATGGATGGAGATAGGAAGGAAGGGAGGGAGGAAGGGAGAAATGGAGGGTGGAAAGCTGGAAGGGAGGGATGGAGAGAGGAAGGGATTGAGGGATGGAACAAAGAAGAAATAACATAAGAACATAAGAAATAGGAACAGGAGTAGTCCATTCGGCTCCTTGAACCTGCTCCGCCATTTAATAAGATCATGGCTGATCTGATCATAGACTCAGCTCCACTTCCCTGCCCGCTCCTCATAACCCTTTACTCCCTTATCGCTCAAAAATCTGTCTATCTGCACCTTAAATATATTCAATGACCCAGCCTCCACAGCTCTCTGGGACAGAGAATTCCACAGATTTACAACCCTCTGAGAGAAGAAATTCCTCCTCATCTCAGTTTTAAATGGGCGGCCCCTTATTCTGAGACTATGTCCCCTAGTTCTAGATTCTCCTCCAAGTGGAAATATCCTCTCTGCATCCACCTTGTCGAGCCCCCTCATTAGCTTATAAAGTTTTAATAAGATCTCCTCTCATTCTTCTGAACTCCAATGAGTAGAGGCCCAACCTGCTCAACCTTTCTTCATAAGTCCACCCCCTCATCTCAGGAATCCACGTCATGAACCTTCTCTGAATAGCCTCCAATGCAAGTATATCCCTCCTTAAATACGGAGACCAAAACTGTACACAGTACTCCAGGTGTGGCCTCACCAATACCCTGTACAGGTGTAGCAGGACTTCTCTGCTTTTATACTCTATCCCCCTTGCAATAAAGGCCAACATTTCATTTGCCTTCCTGATCACTTGCTGTACCTGCATACTAACTTGTGTTTCATGCACAAGCACCCCCAGGTCCCTCTGTACTGCAGCATTTTGCAATTTCTCCCCATTTAAATAACAATTTTATTTTTCTATTTTTTCTGCCAAAGTGGATAACCTCACATTTTCCTACATTATATTCCATCTGCCAAATGTTTGCCCACTCATTTAGCCTGTCTATATCCCTTTGCAGATTTTTTGTGTCCTCCTCACAACTTAATTTCCCACCCATCTTTGTATCATCAGCAAACTTGGCTACATTACACTCGGTCCCTTCATCCAAGTCATTAATATAGATTGTAAATAGTTGAGGCCCCAGCACTGATCCCTGCGGCACCCCACTAGTTACTGATTGCCCACCCGAGAATGAACCATTTATCCCGACTCTCTGTTTTCTGTTAGTTAGCCAATCCTCTATCCATGCTAATATATTACCCCCAACCCTGTGAACTTTTATCTTGTGCAATAACCTTTGATGTGGCACCTTGTCAAATGCCTTCTGGAAGTCCAAATACACCACATCCACTGGTTCCCCTTTATCCACCCTCTTCGTTACATCCTCAAAAAACTCCAGCAAATTTGTCAAACATGACTTCCCCTTCATAAGTCTATGCTGACTCTGTCTGACAGAATTTTGCTTTTCCAAATGTCCTGTTACTGCTTCTTTAATAATGGACTCCAACATTTTCCCAACCACAGATTTTAGGCCAACTGGTTTATAGTTTCCTGCTTTTTGTCTGCCTCCTTTTTTAAATAGGGGCCTTATATTTGCAGTTTTCCAATCTGCTGGGACCTCCCCAGAATCCAGGGAATTTTGGTAAATTACAACCAATGCATCCACTATCCCTGCATAGTTTCAGAATAAGGGGCCGCCCATTTAAAACTGAGATGAGGAGGAATTGCTTCTCTCAGAGGGTTGTAAATCTGTGGAATTCTCTGCCCCAGAGAGCTGTGGAGGCTGGGTCATTGAATATATTTAAGGTGGAGATAGACAGATTTTTGAGCGATAAGGGAGTGAAGGGTTATGCGGAGCGGGCAGGGAAGTGGAGCTGAGTCTGTGATCCAATCAGCCATGATCTTATTGAATGGCGGAGCAGGCTCGAGGGGCCGAATGGCCAACTCCTGCTCCTATTCCTTATGTTGTTATGATCTTATGTAAGGGAAGGAGAAAGTGAGTGAGGAAGGGAGGGAGAGAGACAGGAAGGGAGGGAGAGAGACAGGGAGGGAGGAGAGAGAGGGAGGGAGGGAGAGAGACAGGGAGGGAGGAAAGAGAGGGAGGGAGGGAGAGAGAGAGTGAGGGAGAGGGAAGAGAGGGAGGGAGGGAGAGAGGGATGGAGAGGGGAGAGAGGGAGGGAGGGAGAGAGACAGGGAGGGAGGGAAGAGATGAGGGAAGAGAGGGAGGGAGGGAGGGAGGGAGGAAGAGAGTGAGGGAGAGGTAAGAGAGGGAGGGAAGAGAGGGAGGGAGAGGGGAGAGAGGGAGGGAGGGAGGGAGAGAGGAAGGGAGAGGAGAGAGAGGGAGGGAGGGAGCGAGGAAAGGAGCGGGGAGAGAGAGAGGGAGGGAGAGAGGGAAAGAGACAGGGAGGGAGGGAAGAGAGGGAGGGAGGGAGAGAGGGAGAAAGGGAGAGAGACAGGGAGGGAACAAAGAAGGAAGGCAGGGAGAGGGAGGGATGGGAGGAAGGGAGAATGAAAGAAATGAAGAATGAAAGAAAATAAGGGAGAGAAAGAAAGAGAGAAATAATGAAAGACAGAATGAGAAAATGAAAGAATGAAGCAAACAAGTAAAAAAATGAAAAATTAAAAGAGAGAAAGAGGGAATGAACGAAATAACTTGCATTTATATAGCGCCTTTCATGACAAGAGGACACCACAACGCGATTCACAGCCAATGAAGTCCTTCAGTTCCAAGGCTCCTACGCTGCGAAGATCTATCTAAAGCGAATGACAGAAACGTTTCGAAAGAGGAAGGGAGTAGAGGCAGAATGATCAGGGTGTGGGAAAGATCTGCCAAGATAGGAATAACTTATTAATATTAAAGAGGCGCTGTGTGACTGGGCGCCATTTTATCTTTCAGCGAGTGTGTACGATGGGTGCTATTGAAATGCACACCCGTTATGCACAATATCCCCTTTCCTTGACTTCAATGTGGGTCATCCACGGCTCAGGGGATAGCACTCTCCCTTCGGAGTCAGTAGGTCGTGGAATCAAATCCCACTCCAGAGCCCCATAATCCAGGCCGATGCACCCCGGTGGTCGTACTGAGGGAGCGCTGCACTGTCGGAGGGGCATTACTGAGGGAGTGCTGCACTGTCGGAGGGGCAGTACTGAGGGAGTGCTGCACTGTCGGAGGGGCAGTACTGAGGGAGCGCTGCACTGTCGGAGGGGCAGTACTGAGGGAGCGCTGCACTGTCGGAGGGGCAGTACTGAGGGAGTGCTGCACTGTCGGAGGGGCAGTACTGAGGGAGTGCTGCACTGTCGGAGGGGCAGTACTGAGGGAGCGCTGCACTGTCGGAGGGGCAATACTGAGGGAGTGCTGCACTGTCGGAGGGGCAGTACTGAGGGAGTGCTGCACTGTCGGAGGGGCAGTACTGAGGGAGTGCTGCACTGTCGGAGATACGAGATAAGACGTTAAACTAAGGTCCCATCTGCCCTGTTGGGTGGTCGTGAAAGATCCCACTGCCGCTATTGTAGGAAGAGCAGGGGGTGAGTCCTCGCCGGTGTCCTGGGGCCTAATTTTTATCCCTCAAACATCATCACACAAAGGAAGAGAGATAAACTGGCCATTGTCAGGTTGCTGTTTGTGGGACCCTACTGTGCGCCGCCTTTTCGATAATACAACTGTGACTACGCTCACTGGTTGTCTCGAGGTCATGTGGAAATATGTGGCCGGGAAGGAAAATGTTTCCACGGGTCGCCGAATTCGCTGTCGCCGAGAGTTCAAGGGTCGGAGAACCCGGCGGCGAGACAAAATGGCGGCAAGCGACGGTTCCTACGTTTCGTGCTTACACCCAGTGCCTTCACGTCTCCGTTTCTATTTCCCGCTTCGGGCGGCTTTGAGCCGGGGCTGCCGGGATTTTGCGGTTGGCTGCTGGAGACACTCTGCGGGGATAATTCATCGCTCTGCCGTGTTACTTCCTCTGACCTCACTGAGGCGGCCATCTTGGTTGCCCAGACAGTCCGTCCTTCCTAGGATTCAATGGAGGTCATTTTAAAGTTGGACTGTTTCAGCTCCGCTCTCAAATTATCATACCGTCTTAGAACCGCAGGCATTTACAGCACGGAAGGAGGCCATTTCGGCCCATCGTGTCCGCGCCAGCCGTCAAAGAGCTACCCGGCCTAATCCTACTTTCCAGCTGTTGGTTCGAGTTATGTCTGTCGACTTTACTAGTGTGTAAGGCTTGCCACCAGGGGGTGCACCTGTGGGAGACCCAAGGGTCGCCTGCACACCTCGGGCAAGCAGGTATAGAAGACAGTCTACCAAGCGAGAGGGATGGAGTACAAAAGCAGGGAGGTCCTGCTGCAACTGTGCAGGGCATTGGTGAGGCCGCACCTGGAGTACTGCGTGCAGTTTTGGTCACCTTACTTAAGGAAGGATATACTAGCTTTGGAGGGTGTACAGAGACGATTCACTAGGCTGATTCCGGAGATGAGGGGGTTACCTTATGATGATAGATTGAGTCGACTGGGTCTTTACTCGTTGGAGTTCAGAAGGATGAGGGGTGATCTTATAGAAACATTTAAAATAATGAAAGGGATAGACAAGATCGAGGCAGAGAGGTTGTTTCCACTGGTCGGGGAGACTAGAACTAGGGGGCACAGCCTCAAAATACGGGGGAGCCAATTTAAAACCGAGTTGAGAAGGAATTTCTTCTCCCAGAGGGTTGTGAATCTGTGGAATTCTCTGCTCAGGGAAGCAGCTGAGACTAGCTCATTGAATGTATTCAAGTCACAGATAGATAGATTTTTAACTAATAAGGGAATTAAGGGTTACGGGGAGAGGGCGGGTAAGTGGAGCTGAGTCCACGGCCAGATCAGCCATGATCTTGTTGAATGGCGGAGCAGGCTCGAGGGGCTAGATGGCCTACTCCTGTTCCTAATTCTTATGTTCTTATGTTCTTATGTTCCACTTCCCCGCTCACTTCCCATAACCCTTTACTCCCCTATATAAATAGATACAAAGTATTAATGCAGAGCCATGCTTATATATTACTCTATCGCACCCTCTCTCTCCACTTCCCTCTCTCCTTCTCCTCACTCTGGAGATACATTAAAGAGAGCAAGGTCACAACAGTTTGAGTTTACAGTATACAGTCTTGTGGAATTATTCTGAACATAACAGTCCGTAGCCCTGTAGGTTACGGCACTTCAAGTGCACATCCAAGTACTGTTTAAATGTGGTGAGGGTTTCTGCCTCTACCACCCTTTCAGGCAGTGAGTTCCGCCCCAGACCCCCACCACCCTCTGGGTGAAGACATTTCCCCTCAAATCCCCTCTATACCTCCGCCCCAATTACTTTAAATCTATGCCCCCTGGTCGTTGACCCCTCTACCGAGGGAAACAGGTCCGTCCTATCCACTCGATCCAGGTCCCTCATAATTTTATACACCTCAATCAGGTCTCCCCTCAGCCTCCTCTGTTCCAGAGAAAACAGTCCCAGCATCTCTAATCTTTTGAAAAGAGAAGGCAGAGGAATAACCTGATCGAAGTCTTTAAGATAATGATGATGTTCGATCGGGTTGACGGAGAGAAAATGTTTCCACTTGTGGGTGAGACCAGAACTAGAGGCCATCAATATAAGACAGTCACCAAGCAATCCAATGGGGAATTCAGGAGAAACTTCTTTACCCAGAGAGTGGTGAGATTGTGGAACTCGCTGCCACAGTGAGTGGTTGAGGCGAATTGTATCGATGCATTTAAGGGGAGGCTGGACAAACACAAGAGGGAGAAAGGAGCAGAGGGACATGTTGATGGGGTGAGATGGAGAGAGTGGGAGGAGGCGTGTGTGGAGCATGGACCTGTGGGGCCAAATGGGCTGTTTCTGTGCAGTTAATATGGTGAAACACTGTGTCGAAGTGAAGGATATTTCCTGGGGAGGAGATCAATAATTTAAGACATGAGAGCAGGTCGCCAGTTCAAGCCCCCACTCCAGAGATTTGATCGTCATAATCCAGGCCAGCGCTCCCCTGTGACAGTACCGACATGGAAGCAAGTCATCCTCGATTCGAAGGACCGCCTATGATGAAGATGACCAAGAGAGCGCCGCACTGTCGGAGGGGCTGTACTGAGGGAGTGCTGCACTGTCGGAGGGGCTGTACTGAGGGAGTGCTGCACTGTCGGAGGGGCAGTACTGAAGGAGTGCCGCACTGTCGGAGGGGCTGTACTGAGGGAGTGCTGCACTGTCGGAGGGGCTGTACTGAGGGAGTGCTGCACTGTCGGAGGGGCAGTACTGAAGGAGTGCCACACTGTCGGAGGGGCTGTACTAAGGGAGTGCTGCACTGTCGGAGGGGCAGTGCTGAGGGAGTGCTGCACTGTCGGAGGGGCAGTACTGAGGGAGCGCTGCACTGTCGGAGGGGCAGTACTGAGGGAGTGCTGCATTGTCGGAGGGGCAGTACTGAGGGAGTGCTGCACTGTCGGAGGGGCAGTACTGAGGGAGCGCTGCATCGTCGGAGGGGCAGTACTGAGGGAACACTGCACTGTCGGAGGGGCAATACTGAGGGAGTGCTGCGCTGTCGGAGGGGCAGTACTGAGGGAGTGCTGCACTTTCGGATGAGACGTTAAACCTCAGGCCACTTCTGCCCTCTCCGGAGAACGTAAAAGATCCCAGGATCACTGTTGACAGAAGAGCACGGAGGAGTGGGGGAGTTCTCCCCGGTGACCTGATGCCCAATATTTATCCTTCAACCAACATCGCTTCGAAGAACAACAGACGACCGGGTCACTGAGCACACAGCTGCTTGCGGGAGCTTGCTGTGCGCAGTTCAGCTGTACCCTCTGCCGACACTACAAAGTACTTCACTGGGGGAGAAGTGCTTCAACCAGGCGCGACAGAAAATGCAAGACCTCTCTGCCTTTTCCTGCTCAGGGGACAAGGGAGAGTCGCAGACCACTATCTGAGGGGGCGTGACCGGTTACAGAGTCAGCGCAGAGATTGAGGCCATCCGGCTCCTCGGAACCTGTGCCGGGCCCTCAGTGCCCAGCAGTCTCTGGGGAAATCCATCGCCCCCATCCACCGAGCCCCTCCTCCCTCTCTCCCCACGCGCCCCAACCTCCCCCCCGCCTACCGAAAGCCACGCGTAAATGGAGCGGTGAGCCGGAGAGAGACCACCGCTGAACAACCAACCTTCAGCCACCACAGAAACGGTTGTCCTCTCTCAGGGCGATCCCTCGGTCCAACCTTTGAACCCTCCCGCCGATCGGGCCGTCACTGTCGCTGGTCCACCGGAGGAGGAGGTCGGGGCGGGGACCTCGTTGGTTGGATGTTCCTCGCCGAAGATCCCGAACCTTTCCTCGCTTCGAAAGACAGTCGACTGATGGTCTTCCGTCCCCCAGCCTATCCAGCTGTTCCTCAAACTCCAAGGCAACCAATGGTAGAAGGCAGCGTCACGGTGTTTAAGAAACTGTGCGAACTCCTCCGTGACCTCCCAGCACATGAGCAGAACATGTTCTTCGAGACATGTACTTCGCGTTCTACGTTTCATTGTGCTGGCAGTACGGGCTAACAATAGTGTCGCTTGCACAATAGTCTCACGGCCCCAGCTCCTGCACACCTCCCCCGGCGATCGCACGAGTATTGGCGGCCGAGCCTTCAACTGCAATCGGCAACCTCCGACACCCCTCCCTATCTCTGTAACCACCTCCAGCCCCTACAACCCTCCCTATCTCTGTAACCTCCTCCAGCCCCTACAACCCTCCCTATCTCTGTAACCACCTCCAGCCCCTACAACCCTCCCTATCTCTGTAACCTCCTCCAGCCCTACACCCCTCCCTATCTCTGTAATCTCCTCCAGCCCTACACCCTCCCTATGTCTGTAACCTCCTCCAGCCCCTACACCCCTCCCTATCTCTGTAACCTCCTCCAGCCCCTACAACCCTCCCTATCTCTGTAACCACCTCCAGCCCCTACACCCCTCCCTATCTCTGTAATCTCCTCCAGACCCTACAACACTCCTATCTCTATAATCTCCTCCAGACCCTACAACCCTCCCTATCTCTGTAACCACCTCCAGACCCTACAACCCTCCCTATCTCTGTAACCTCCTCCAGCCCCTACACCCCTCCCTATCTCTGTAACCACCTCCAGCCCCTACACCCCTCCCTATCTCTGTAATCTCCTCCAGACCCTACAACACTCCTATCTCTGTAATCTCCTCCAGACCCTACAACCCTCCCTATCTCTGTAACCACCTCCAGACCCTACAACCCTCCCTATCTCTGTAACCACCTCCAGACCCTACAACCCTCCCTATCTCTGTAATCTCCTCCAGACCCTACAACCCTCCCTATCTCTGTAACCTCCTCCAGCCCCTACACCCCTCCCTATCTCTGTAATCTCCTCCAGACCCTACAACCCTCCCTATCTCTGTAACCACCTCCAGACCCTACACCCCTCCCTATCTCTGTAATCTCCTCCAGACCCTACAACCCTCCCTATCTCTGTAACCACCTCCAGACCCTACAACCCTCCCTATCTCTGTAATCTCCTCCAGACCCTACAACCCTCCCTATCTCTGTAACCTCCTCCAGCCCCTACAACCCTCCCTATCTCTGTAACCTCCTCCAGCCCTACACCCCTCCCTATCTCTGTAACCTCCTCCAGCCCTACACCCCTCCCTATCTCTGTAACCACCTCCAGCCCCTACACCCCTCCCTATCTCCGTAACCACCTCCAGCCCCTACACCCCTCCCTATCTCTGTAACCACCTCCAGCCCCTACACCCCTCCCTATCTCTGTAATCTCCTCCAGACCCTACAACACTCCTATCTCTGTAATCTCCTCCAGACCCTACAACCCTCCCTATCTCTGTAACCACCTCCAGCCCCTACACCCCTCCCTATCTCTGTAACCACCTCCAGACCCTACATCCCTCCCGATCTCTGTAACATCCTCCAGCCCCTACACCACCCCCCTATCTCTGTAACCTCCTCCAGCCCCTACACCCCTCCCTAGCTCTGTTACCTCCTCCAAACCCTACACCCCTCCCGATCTCTGTAACCACCTTCAGACCCTATACCCCTCCCTATTTCTGTAACCACCTCCAGACCCTACAATCCTCCCTATCTCTGTAACCACCTCCAGACCCTACACCCCTCCCTATCTCTCTAACCGCCTCCAGCCCCGACACCTTCCCTATCTCTGTAACTTCCTTCATTCCCCTCCGACAGTGCAGCGCTCCCTCAGTATTGCCCCTCTGACAGTGCAGTGTTTCCTCAGTAGTGCCATCCGACAGTGCAGAACTCCCTCAGAACTGCCTCTCCAACAGTGCAGCATTCCCTCAGTACTGCCCCTCCGACATTGCAGCCCTCCCTCATTACTGCCTCTCCAACAGTGCAGCACTCCCTCAGTACTACCCCTCCGACAGCGCAGCGCTCCCTCAGAATTGCCTCTCCAACAGTGCAGCACTCCCTCAGTACTGCCCCTCCGACAGTGCAGCACTCCCTCAGTACTGCCACTCCGACAGTGCAGCACTCCCTCTGTACTGCCCCTCCGACATTGCAGCCCTCCCTCATTACTGCCCCTCCGACAGTGCAGCACTCCCTCAGAACTGCCTTTCCAACAGTGCAGCACTCCCTCAGTACTGCCCCTCCGACAGTGCAGCACTCCCTCAGTACTGCCCCTCCGACAGTGCAGCACTCACTCAGTACTGCCCCTCCGACAGTGCAGCACTCCCTCAGTACTGCCACTCCGACAGTGCAGCACTCCCTCAGTACTGCCCCTCCGACATTGCAGCCTTCCCTCATTACTGCCTCTCCAACAGTGCAGCACTCCCTCAGTACTACCCCTCCGACAGCGCAGCACTCCCTCAGAACTGCCTCTCCAACAGTGCAGCACTCCCTCAGTACTGCCCCTCCGACAGTGCAGCACTCCCTCAGTACTGCCACTCCGACAGTGCAGCACTCCCTCAGTACTGCCCCTCCGACATTGCAGCCCTCCCTCATTACTGCCCCTCCGACAGTGCAGCACTCCCTCAGAACTGCCTCTCCAACGATGCAGCACTCCCTCAGTACTGCCCCTCCGACAGTGCAGCACTCCCTCAGTACTGCCCCTCCGACAGTGCAGCACTCCCTCAGTACTGCCCCTCCGACAGTGCAGCACTCCCTCAGTACTGCCCCTCCGACAGTGCAGCACTCCCTCAGTACTGCCCCTCCGACAGTGCAGCACTCCCTCAGTACTGCCCCTCCGACAGTGCAGCACTCCCTCAGTACTGCCCCTCCGACAGTGCAGCACTCCCTCAGTACTGCCCCTCCGACAGTGCAGCGCTCCCTCAGTACTGCCCCTCCGACATTGCAGCGCTCCCTCAGTACTGCCCCTCCGACAGTGCAGCGCTCCCTCAGTACTGCCCCTCCGACAGTGCGTACTCCCTCATAACTGCCTCTCCAACGATGCAGCGCTCCCTTAGAACTGCCCCTCCGACAGTGCAGCACTCCCTCAGTACTGCCCCTCCGACAGTGCAGCACTCCCTCAGTACTGCCCCTCCGACAGTGCAGCACTCCCTCAGTACTGCCCCTCCGACAGTGCAGCACTCCCTCAGTACTGCCCCTCCGACAGCGCAGCGCTCCCTCAGAACTGCCTCTCCAACAGTGCAGCACTCCCTCAGCACTGCCCCTCCAACAGTGCAGCACTCCCTCAGTACTGCCACTCCGACAGTGCAGCACTCCCTCAGTACTGCCCCTCCGACATTGCAGCCCTCCCTCAGTACTGCCCCTCCGACAGTGCAGCACTCCCTCAGTACTGCCCCTCTGACAGTGCAGCACTCCCTCAGTACTGCCCCTCCGACAGTGCAGCACTCCCTCAGTACTGCCCCTCCTACAGTGCAGCACTTCCTCAGTACTACCCCTCCGACAGCGCAGCGCTCCCTTAGAACTGCCTCTCCAACAGTGCAGCACTCCCTCAGTACTGCCCCTCCGACAGTGCAGCACTCCCTCAGTACTGCCACTCCGACAGTGCAGCACTCCCTCAGTACTGCCCCTCCGACATTGCAGCCCTCCCTCATTACTGCCCTTCCGACAGTGCAGCACTCCCTCAGAACTGCCTCTCCAACGATGCAGCACTCCCTCAGTACTGCCTCTCCGACAGTGCAGCACTCCCTCAGTACTGCCCCTCCGACAGTGCAGCACTCACTCAGTACTGCCCCTCCGACAGTGCAGCACTCCCTCAGCACTGCCTCTCCTACAGTGCAGCACTCCCTCAGCACTGCCCCTCCGATAGTGCAGCACTCCCTCAGTACTGCCCCTCCGACAGTGCAGCACTCCCTCAGTACTGCCCCTCCGATAGTGCAGCACTCCCTCAGTACTGCCCCTCCGACATTGCAGCGCTCCCTCAGTACTGCCCCTCCGACAGTGCAGCACTCCCTCAGTACTGCCCCTCCGACAGTGCAGCACTCCCTCAGTACTGCCCCTCCGACAGTGCAGCACTCCCTCAGTACTGCCCCTCCGACAGTGCAGCACTCCCTCAGTACTGCCCCTCTGACAGTGCAGCACTCCCTCAGAACTGCCTCTCCAACGATGCAGCGCTCCCTCAGTACTGCCCTCCGACAGTGCAGCACTCCCTCTGTACTGCCCCTCCGACAGTGCGGCACTCCCTCAGTAATGCCCCTCCGACAGTGCAGCACTCCCTCAGTACTGACCCTCCGACAGTGCAGCACTCCCTCAGTACTGCCCCTCCGACAGTGCAGTACTCCCTCAGTACTGCCCCTCCGACAGTGCAGCACTCCCTCAGTACTGACCCACCGACAGTGCAGCACTCCCTCAGTACTGCCCCTCCGACAGTGCAGCACTCCCTCAGTACTGCCCCTCCGACAGTGCAGTACTCCCTCAGTACTGCCCCTCCGACAGTGCAGCACTCCCTCAGTACTGCCTCTCCGACAGTGCAGCACTCCCTCAGTACTGCCCCTCCGACAGTGCAGCGCTCCCTCAGTACTGCCCCTCCGACATTGCAGCGCTCCCTCAGTACTGCCCCTCCGACAGTGCAGCGATCCCTCAGTACTGCCCCTCCGACAGTGCGTACTCCCTCATAACTGCCTCTCCAACGATGCAGCGCTCCCTTAGAACTGCCCCTCCGACAGTGAAGCACTCCCTCAGTACTGCCCCTCCGACAGTGCAGCACTCCCTCAGTACTGCCCCTCCGACAGTGCAGCACTCCCTCAGTACTGCCACTCCGACAGTGCAGCACTCCCTCAGTACTGCCCCTCCGACAGGGCAGCGCTCCCTCAGAACTGCCTCTCCAACAGTGCAGCACTCCCTCAGCACTGCCCCTCCAACAGTGCAGCACTCCCTCAGTACTGCCACTCCGACAGTGCAGCACTCCCTCAGTACTGCCCCTCCGACATTGCAGCCCTCCCTCAGTACTGCCCCTCCGACAGTGCAGCACTCCCTCAGTACTGCCCCTCTGACAGTGCAGCACTCCCTCAGTACTGCCCCTCCGACAGTGCAGCACTCCCTCAGTACTGCCCCTCCTACAGTGCAGCACTTCCTCAGTACTACCCCTCCGACAGCGCAGCGCTCCCTTAGAACTGCCTCTCCAACAGTGCAGCACTCCCTCAGTACTGCCCCTCCGACAGTGCAGCACTCCCTCAGTACTGCCACTCCGACAGTGCAGCACTCCCTCAGTACTGCCCCTCCGACATTGCAGCCCTCCCTCATTACTGCCCCTCCGACAGTGCAGCACTCCCTCAGAACTGCCTCTCCAACGATGCAGCACTCCCTCAGTACTGCCTCTCCGACAGTGCAGCACTCCCTCAGTACTGCCCCTCCGACAGTGCAGCACTCCCTCAGTACTGCCCCTCCGACAGTGCAGCACTCCCTCAGCACTGCCTCTCCTACAGTGCAGCACTCCCTCAGCACTGCCCCTCCGATAGTGCAGCACTCCCTCAGTACTGCCCCTCCGACAGTGCAGCACTCCCTCAGTACTGCCCCTCCGACAGTGCAGCACTCCCTCAGTACTGCCCCTCCGACAGTGCAGCACTCCCTCAGTACTGCCCCTCCGACAGTGCAGCACTCCCTCAGTACTGCCCCTCCGACAGTGCAGCACTCCCTCAGTACTGCCCCTCTGACAGTGCAGCACTCCCTCAGAACTGCCTCTCCAACGATGCAGCGCTCCCTCAGTACTGCCCCTCCGACAGTGCAGCACTCCCTCTGTACTGCCCCTCCGACAGTGCGGCACTCCCTCAGTAATGCCCCTCCGACAGTGCAGCACTCCCTCAGTACTGACCCTCCGACAGTGCAGCACTCCCTCAGTACTGCCCCTCCGACAGTGCAGTACTCCCTCAGTACTGCCCCTCCGACAGTGCAGCACTCCCTCAGTACTGACCCACCGACAGTGCAGCACTCCCTCAGTACTGCCCCTCCGACAGTGCAGCACTCCCTCAGTACTGCCCCTCCGACAGTGCAGTACTCCCTCAGTACTGCCCCTCCGACAGTGCAGCACTCCCTCAGTACTGCCCCTCCGACAGTGCAGCACTCCCTCAGTACTGCCCCTCCGACAGTGCAGCGCTCCCTCAGTACTGCCCCTCCGACATTGCAGCGCTCCCTCAGTACTGCCCCTCCGACAGTGCAGCGCTCCCTCAGTACTGCCCCTCCGACAGTGCGTACTCCCTCATAACTGCCTCTCCAACGATGCAGCGCTCCCTTAGAACTGCCCCTCCGACAGTGCAGCACTCCCTCAGTACTGCCCCTCCGACAGTGCAGCACTCCCTCAGTACTGCCCCTCCGACAGTGCAGCACTCCCTCAGTACTGCCCCTCCGACAGTGCAGCACTCCCTCAGTACTGCCCCTCCGACAGCGCAGCGCTCCCTCAGAACTGCCTCTCCAACAGTGCAGCACTCCCTCAGCACTGCCCCTCCAACAGTGCAGCACTCCCTCAGTACTGCCACTCCGACAGTGCAGCACTCCCTCAGTACTGCCCCTCCGACATTGCAGCCCTCCCTCAGTACTGCCCCTCCGACAGTGCAGCACTCCCTCAGTACTGCCCCTCTGACAGTGCAGCACTCCCTCAGCACTGACCCTCCGACAGTGCAGCACTCCCTCAGTACTGCCCCTCCGACAGTGCAGTACTCCCTCAGTACTGCCCCTCCGACAGTGCAGCACTCCCTCAGTACTGACCCACCGACAGTGCAGCACTCCCTCAGTACTGCCCCTCCGACAGTGCAGCACTCCCTCAGTACTGCCCCTCCGACAGTGCAGTACTCCCTCAGTACTGCCCCTCCGACAGTGCAGCACTCCCTCAGTACTGCCCCTCCGACAGTGCAGCACTCCCTCAGTACTGCCCCTCCGACAGTGCAGCACTCCCTCAGTACTGCCCCTCCGACAGTGCCGCACTCCCTCAGTACTGCCCCTCCGACAGTGCAGCACTCCCTCAGTACTGCCCCTCCGACAGTGCAGCACTCCCTCAGCACTGCCTCTCCTACAGTGCAGCACTCCCTCAGCACTGCCCCTCCGATAGTGCAGCACTCCCTCAGTACAGCCCCTCCGACAGTGCAGCACTCCCTCAGTACTGCCCCTCCGACAGTGCAGCACTCCCTCAGTACTGCCCCTCCGACATTGCAGCGCTCCCTCAGTACTGCCCCTCCGACAGTGCAGCACTCCCTCAGTACTGCCCCTCCGACAGTGCAGCACTCCCTCAGTACTGCCCCTCCGACAGTGCAGCACTCCCTCAGTACTGCCCCTCCGACAGTGCAGCACTCCCTCAGTACTGCCCCTCTGACAGTGCAGCACTCCCTCAGAACTGCCTCTCCAACGATGCAGCGCTCCCTCAGTACTGCCCCTCCGATAGTGCAGCACTCCCTCTGTACTGCCCCTCCGACAGTGCGGCACTCCCTCAGTAATGCCCCTCCGACAGTGCAGCACTCCCTCAGTACTGACCCTCCGACAGTGCAGCACTCCCTCAGTACTGCCCCTCCGACAGTGCAGTACTCCCTCAGTACTGCCCCTCCGACAGTGCAGCACTCCCTCAGTACTGACCCACCGACAGTGCAGCACTCCCTCAGTACTGCCCCTCCGACAGTGCAGCACTCCCTCAGTACTGCCCCTCCGACAGTGCAGTACTCCCTCAGTACTGCCCCTCCGACAGTGCAGCACTCCCTCAGTACTGCCCCTCCGACAGTGCAGCACTCCCTCAGTACTGCCCCTCCGACAGTGCAGCACTCCCTCAGTACTGCCCCTCCGACAGTGCAGCACTCCCTCAGTACTGCCCCTCTGACAGTGCAGTACTCCCTCAGTACTGCCCCTCCGACAGTGCAGCGCTCCCTCAGTACTGCCCCTCCGACAGTGCAGCACTCCCTCAGTACTGACCCACCGACAGTGCAGCACTCCCTCAGTACTGCCCCTCCGACAGTGCAGCACTCCCTCAGTACTGCCCCTCCGACAGTGCAGTACTCCCTCAGTACTGCCCCTCCGACAGTGCAGCACTCCCTCAGTACTGCCCCTCCGACAGTGCAGCACTCCCTCAGTACTGCCCCTCCGACAGTGCAGCACTCCCTCAGTACTGCCCCTCCGACAGTGCAGCACTCCCTCAGTACTGCCCCTCTGACAGTGCAGTACTCCCTCAGTACTGCCCCTCCGACAGTGCAGCGCTCCCTCAGTACTGCCCCTCCGACAGTGCAGCACTCCCTCTGTACTGCCCCTCCGACAGTGCGGCACTCCCTCAGTAATGCCCCTCCGACAGTGCAGCACTCCCTCAGTACTGACCCTCCGACAGTGCAGCACTCCCTCAGTACTGCCCCTCCGACAGTGCAGTACTCCCTCAGTACTGCCCCTCCGACAGTGCAGCACTCCCTCAGTACTGACCCACCGACAGTGCAGCACTCCCTCAGCACTGCCCCTCCGACAGTGCAGCACTCCCTCAGTACTGCCCCTCCGACAGTGCAGTACTCCCTCAGTACTGCCCCTCCGACAGTGCAGCACTCCCTCAGTACTGCCCCTCCGACAGTGCAGCACTCCCTCAGTACTGCCCCTCCGACAGTGCAGCACTCCCTCAGTACTGCCCCTCCGACAGTGCAGCACTCCCTCAGTACTGCCCCTCTGACAGTGCAGTACTACCTCAGTACTGCCCCTCCGACAGTGCAGCGCTCCCTCAGTACTGCCCCTCCGACAGTGCAGTACTCCCTCAGTACTGCCCCTCCGACAGTGCAGCACTCCCTCAGTACTGCCCCTCTGACAGTGCAGTACTCCCTCAGTACTGCCCCTCCGACAGTGCAGCACTCCCTCAGTACTGCCCCTCCGACAGTGCAGTACTCCCTCAGTACTGCCCCTCCGACAGTGCAGCACTCCCTCAGTACTGGCCCTCCGACAGTGCAGTACTCCCTCAGTACTGCCCCTCCGACAGTGCAGCACTCCCTCAGTACTGCCCCTCTGACAGTGCAGTACTCCCTCAGTACTGCCCCTCTGACAGTGCAGTACTCCCTCAGTACTGCCCCTCTGACAGTGCAGCACTCCCTCAGTACTGCCCCTCCGACAGTGCAGCACTCCCTCAGTACTGCCTCTCCGATAGTGCAGCACTCCCTCAGTACTGCCCCTCCGACAGTGCAGCACTCCCTCAGTACTGCCCCTCCGACAGTGCAGCACTCCCTCAGTACTGCCCCTCCGACATTGCAGCGCTCCCTCAGTACTGCCCCTCCGACAGTGCAGCACTCCCTCAGTACTGCCCCTCCGACAGTGCAGCACTCCCTCAGTACTGCCCCTCCGACAGTGCAGCACTCCCTCAGTACTGCCCCTCCGACAGTGCAGCACTCCCTCAGTACTGCCCCTCTGACAGTGCAGCACTCCCTCAGAACTGCCTCTCCAACGATGCAGCGCTCCCTCAGTACTGCCCCTCCGATAGTGCAGCACTCCCTCTGTACTGCCCCTCCGACAGTGCGGCACTCCCTCAGTAATGCCCCTCCGACAGTGCAGCACTCCCTCAGTACTGACCCTCCGACAGTGCAGCACTCCCTCAGTACTGCCCCTCCGACAGTGCAGTACTCCCTCAGTACTGCCCCTCCGACAGTGCAGCACTCCCTCAGTACTGACCCACCGACAGTGCAGCACTCCCTCAGTACTGCCCCTCCGACAGTGCAGCACTCCCTCAGTACTGCCCCTCCGACAGTGCAGTACTCCCTCAGTACTGCCCCTCCGACAGTGCAGCACTCCCTCAGTACTGCCCCTCCGACAGTGCAGCACTCCCTCAGTACTGTCCCTCCGACAGTGCAGCACTCCCTCAGTACTGCCCCTCCGACAGTGCAGCACTCCCTCAGTACTGCCCCTCTGACAGTGCAGTACTCCCTCAGTACTGCCCCTCCGACAGTGCAGCGCTCCCTCAGTACTGCCCCTCCGACAGTGCAGCACTCCCTCAGTACTGACCCACCGACAGTGCAGCACTCCCTCAGTACTGCCCCTCCGACAGTGCAGCACTCCCTCAGTACTGCCCCTCCGACAGTGCAGTACTCCCTCAGTACTGCCCCTCCGACAGTGCAGCACTCCCTCAGTACTGCCCCTCCGACAGTGCAGCACTCCCTCAGTACTGCCCCTCCGACAGTGCAGCACTCCCTCAGTACTGCCCCTCCGACAGTGCAGCACTCCCTCAGTACTGCCCCTCTGACAGTGCAGTACTCCCTCAGTACTGCCCCTCCGACAGTGCAGCGCTCCCTCAGTACTGCCCCTCCGACAGTGCAGCACTCCCTCTGTACTGCCCCTCCGACAGTGCGGCACTCCCTCAGTAATGCCCCTCCGACAGTGCAGCACTCCCTCAGTACTGACCCTCCGACAGTGCAGCACTCCCTCAGTACTGCCCCTCCGACAGTGCAGTACTCCCTCAGTACTGCCCCTCCGACAGTGCAGCACTCCCTCAGTACTGACCCACCGACAGTGCAGCACTCCCTCAGCACTGCCCCTCCGACAGTGCAGCACTCCCTCAGTACTGCCCCTCCGACAGTGCAGTACTCCCTCAGTACTGCCCCTCCGACAGTGCAGCACTCCCTCAGTACTGCCCCTCCGACAGTGCAGCACTCCCTCAGTACTGCCCCTCCGACAGTGCAGCACTCCCTCAGTACTGCCCCTCCGACAGTGCAGCACTCCCTCAGTACTGCCCCTCTGACAGTGCAGTACTCCCTCAGTACTGCCCCTCCGACAGTGCAGCGCTCCCTCAGTACTGCCCCTCCGACAGTGCAGTACTCCCTCAGTACTGCCCCTCCGACAGTGCAGCACTCCCTCAGTACTGCCCCTCTGACAGTGCAGTACTCCCTCAGTACTGCCCCTCCGACAGTGCAGCACTCCCTCAGTACTGCCCCTCCGACAGTGCAGTACTCCCTCAGTACTGCCCCTCCGACAGTGCAGCACTCCCTCAGTACTGGCCCTCCGACAGTGCAGTACTCCCTCAGTACTGCCCCTCCGACAGTGCAGCACTCCCTCAGTACTGCCGCTCTGACAGTGCAGTACTCCCTCAGTACTGCCCCTCTGACAGTGCAGTACTCCCTCAGTACTGCCCCTCTGACAGTGCAGCACTCCCTCAGTACTGCCCCTCCGACAGTGCAGTACTCCCTCAGTACTGCCCCTCTGACAGTGCAGTACTCCCTCAGTACTGCCCCTCCGACAGTGCAGTACTCCCTCAGTACTGCCCCTCTGACAGTGCAGTACTCCCTCAGTACTGCCCCTCCGACAGTGCAGCACTCCCTCAGTACTGCCTCTCCACCACCAGTCTCCGTCACCGCTGATTGCTGCTTCGCTGCCAGCCACCCTCTGCTGTCTGAGGCGAAGGGTTAATATGGCCTCAACAACAAACATAACAACATAAGAAATAGGAGCAGGAGTCGACCAATCGGCCCCTCGAGCCTGCTCCGCCATTCAATAAGATCACGGCTGATCTGATCATGGACTCAGCTCCACTTCCCCGCCCGCTCCCCATAACCCTTCACTCCCTTATCGTTCAAAAATCTGTCTTTCTCCACCTTAAATATATTCAATGACCCAGCCTCCACAGCTCTCTGGGGCACAGAATTCCACAGATTTACAACTCTCTGAGAGAAGAAATTCCTCCTCATCTCAGTTCTCAATGGGCGACCCCTTATTCTGAAACTATGCCCCCGAGTTCTAGATTCCCACATGAGGGGAAACATCCTCTCTGCATCTACCCTGTCCAGCCTCCTCAGTATCTTATACATTTCAGTAAGATCAACTCTCATCCTTCTAAACTCCAATGAGTAGAGGCCCAACCTGCTCAACCTTTCTTCATAAGTCAGCCCCTTCATCTTAGGAATCAACCGAGTGAACCTTCTCTGAACAGCCTCCAATGCAAGTATATCCTTCCTTAAATACGGAGACCAAAACTGTACGCAGTACTCCAGGTGTGGCCTCACCAATACCCTGTACAGTTGTAGCAGGACTTCTCTGTTTTTATACTCTATCCCCCCTTGCAATCAAGGCCAACATTTCATTTACCTTCCTGATCACTTGCTGTACCTGCATGCTAACTTTTTGTGTTTCATGCACAAGGAGCCCCAGGTCCCTCTGTACTGCAGTGTTTTGTAATCTCTCCCCATTTAAGTAATAATTTACTTTTTTATTTTTCTGACCAAAGTGGATAACCTCACACTTTCCCACATTATACTCCATCTGTCCAAATGTTTGTCCACTCACTTGGCCTGT
>NC_091985.1:193711072-193736072 GCF_044704955.1 Pristiophorus japonicus
TGTCTCTATCTCTACCTCCGTTTCTCTCTCTCACTCTCCCTCTCTCTCACTCCCTCTCCACCATTGGTGGCCGTGCCTTCAGCTGCCTTGGCCCCAAGCTCTGGAATTCCCTCCCTAAACCTCTCCGCCTCTCTACCTCTCTTTCCTCCTTTAAGACGCTCCTTAAAAACTCTTTGACCAAGCTTTTAATCACCTGCGCTAATTTATCCTTTTGTGGTTCGGTGTCAAATTTATCTGATTTGTCTTAAAACACTGCTGTGAAGCACCCTGGGCCGTTTCACTACGATAAAGGTGCTATATAAACTCAAGTTGTTGTTGTTGTGGAGCGGCCTTCAGGCCATGGACTGAAGCGTGGGGCTGGAAACTCCATGTTGTGCCTGGAATGGAGAGAGGAAATTCTAAATCGTGACTTTTAGGGCAGGCAGGCTGTGGCCGTCACTGGAAAGAGAGAGTGGGACCGAAAGTCTTTTACGGTGCAGGGCAGGATGCAGGCAATGACAACAGTGACACGGTCTCTCCCCCACCCCGCCAGAGGGGCATTGATGGGCTATTCCACCACAGGAGGCAACGCTTTGGGTGGTGACATCATGAAACATGGCCGCCCAGGATGATGACATCATTAAAACATGGGCGCCCAGGGTGGTGACATCATTAAAACATGGCCGCCCAGTGTGGTGCCATCATTAAAACATAGCCGCCCAGTGTGGTGCCATTACTAAAACATGGCCGCAGAGTGTGGTGCCATCATTAAAACATGTCCGCCCAGAGAGGTGACATCATTAAAACATGGCCGCCCAGGGTGATGACATCACGACAACATGGCCACCCAGGGTGGTGACATCATTAAAACATGGCCGTCTAGAGTGGTGACATCATTAAAACATGGCTGCCCAAGGTGGTGACTTCATTAAAAATATGGCCGCCCAGTGTGGTGACATCATTAAAACATGGCCATCCAGGGTGATGACATCATTAAAAACAGAAACGGGGAGGGGGAGAGAGTGAAGGAGACAGAGAGAATAGAAAGACAGACCAGGAGAGATAGAGTGAGAAAGGGGAGAGGGAGAGAAGAGGAAGGCGGGAGGATTGGTGAAAGGGGAGAGAAAGGGGAGATTGTCATTCCAGGGTCAGTCTCGGAGCTGTTTAATATTTATAAGGAAAAACTGTTGTTAATTGATGGTGAATTTAAAAAGGAAGCCAATATTGAGTAGGCCCCAGTGAGATTTGAACCCCCGCCCCTGGGTTTAACAAGACCAGTGCTGGAATCCCTGGGCTAGGGCACATTCCCCATTAGTGCTGTGTGTTTGAATAATGAGTCAGGGATCAGTTTATCACTCAGATTGTGACCCATACCCCAGATTCCTGCCTCAGTCTCTTCAATATTCGCTTCTCAACATAGATATATTGGACTTATCACATAGTAAAACCTCCCATGGCAGCTCAGTCACACTCTGTCTCTGTCTCTGCTTCTTTCAGTCTCTGTCTCTCTCTTTCTCACTCTCGCTATTTCTCTCGATCTGTCTGTCTTTATGTGTGTCTCTCTCACTTTCTCTCTCTCTCTCTCTCTCTCTTGAGAGGGAAGGGGCGAGAGAGAAGAGGATAGGGAAAATGGAGAGAGAGTGAAGGGGGGAATGAGAAGGGAAAGAGGAGAGAGAGAGAGGGGACGGGAGAGAGAGAAAGTGTGAGGGGAGAGAGAGAGAGGGGACAGGAGAGAGTGTTGGGGAGAGTGAGAAGGGAAAGAGGAGAGAGAGAGAGGGGATGGGAGATAGAGAAGGTGTGAGAGAAGAGAGAGAGAGGGGGCAGGAGAGAGAGAAAGTGTGAGGGCAGAGAGAGAGAGGGGACAGGAGAGAGAGAAGGTGTAAGGGGAGAGAGAGAGACCAGAAGAGGAGGCGTTAAAGGGTGTGAGTGTAGGGGAGGGAGGGAGAGAGTCTGTTGTTCCAGGGTCGGTCTTGGAGCTGTTTAATAGTTATAAGAAACCTGTTGTTTATTGATTGCAAATTTAAAAACAGCTAAATTTACGTAGGCCCCAGTGAGATTTGAACTTATGACCCCTGGTTGACAAGACGACCTTTCCTCTCTCCTGCTCTCTCTCCTCTCTCTCCCCTCTCTCTCCCCTCTCTCTCCCCTCTCTCTCTCCTCTCTCTCTCCTCTCTCTCTCCTCTCTCTCCCCTCTCTCTCTCCTCTCTCTCCCCTCTCTCTCCCCTCTCTCTCTCTCCTCTCTCTCTCTCCCCTCTCTCTCTCCCCCCTCTCTCTCTCCTCTCTCTCTCCCCCCTCTCTCTCTCCTCTCTCTCTCCCCCCTCTCTCTCTCCTCTCTCCTCTCTCTCCCCTCTCCCCTCTCTCTCCTCTCTCCCTTCTCTCTCTGCTCTCTCTCTCCTCTCTCCTCTCTCCCCTCTCTCTCTCCTCTCTCTCTCCTCTCTCCCCTCTCTCTCTCCTCTCTCTCTCCTCTCTCTCCTCTCTCCTCTCTCCCTTCTCTCCCCTCTCTCTCTCCTGCTCCCTTTCCCTCTCTCCTTCTCCCCTTCCCACTCCCCTCCTCTCCTCTCCTTCCTTCCCTCCCTCCTTCTCCCCTTCCTGTATCCAGTGGGGTTCCACAGGGCTCAGTGCTGGGTCCCTTGCTTTTTGTGATATATATCAATGATTTAGATTTGAATGTAGGGGGTATGATTAAGAAGTTTTCAGATGATACTAAAATCGGCCGTGTGGTTGATAATGAAGGAGAAAGCTGTCGACTGCAGGAAGATAGCAATGTACTGGTCAGGTGGGCAGAACAGTGGCAAGTGGAATTTAATCCGGAGAAGTGTGAGGTAATGTATTTGTGGAGGGCTAACAAGGCAAGGGAATACACATTAAATGGTAGGACACTGAGAAGTGTAGAGGAACAGAGGGACCTGGGAGTGCAGGTCCACAGATCCCTGAAGGTAGCAGGCCCGGTAGATAAGGTGGTTAAGGTAGCATACGGAATACTTGCTTTTATTAGTCAAGGCATAGAATACAAGAGCAGGGAGATTATGCTTGAACTGTATAAAACACTGGTTAGGCCACAGCTGGAGTACTGCGTGCAGTTCTGGTCACCACATTACAGGAAAGATGGGATTGCACTGGAGAGGGTACAGAGGAGATTTACGAGGATGTTGCCTGGACTGGGGAATTTTAGCTATGAGGGAAGATTGGATAGGCTGGGTTTGTTTTCTTTGGAACAGAGGAGGCTGAGGGGAGACCTGATTGAGGTGTGTAAAATTATAAGGGGCCTGGATAGAGTGGATAGGACGGACCTGTTTCCCTCGGCAGAGGGGGTCAACAACCAGGGGGCATAGATTTAATTGGGGGGAGGTTTCGAGGGGAAATTTCCTCACCCAGAGGGCGGTAGGGGTCTGGGGCGGAGCTCACTGCCTGAAAGGGTGGTAGAGGCAGAAACCCTCACCACATTTAAACAATACTTGGATGTGCACCTGAAGTGCTGTAACCTACAGGGCTACGGACCCAGAGCTGGAAAGTGGGATTAGGCTGGGTAGCTCTTGGTCGGCCGGCACGGACACGATGGGCCGAAATGGCCTCCTCCCGTGCTGTAAACTTCTACGATTCTACGATTCATTTTATGTCCTTCATCACATCTTGAGAATAAAGGCGGAAAGTGTGAAATCTCAGGACATATCGGTAACTCCGAGACTGGATACAGAAATGTTTGGGATAAAGACTGGGGATGGACAGGGAAAGTGCTGTGTGCTGCTTGGAAAGTGCCAAGTGAGTGGTTCTTGATGATGTCAGCGTGTTGCTAATTGTCGGTGAATTTAGAAACAGGAGCCAAAATTGAGTAGGCCCCAGTGATATTTGAACTCACAACCCCTGGTTTACAAGACCAGTGCTCTAACCCCTGAGCTATGGAGCCACTTACAATACCAGTTGCTAGTTTAATCGTGCTATTGTTAACAAGGAGGTGGGGCCCACATAAACATTCACGATGATTCATCACTGAACATTCACAGAATCTTACAGCACACAAGGAGGCCATTCGTGCCTGTGCTGGCTCTTTGAAAGAACTATCCAATAAATCCCACTCTCCCCTGCTCTTTCCCCCATAGCCCTGCAAGTATTTATCTGATTCCCCTTTTACAAAGAATATAAGAACACAAGAAATAGGAGCAGGAGTCGGCCATTCGGCCCCTCGAGCCTGCTCCGCCATTCAATAAGATCATGGCTGATCTGATCATGGACTCAACTCCACTTCCCTGCCCGCTCCCCATAACCCTTCACTCCCTTATCGTTCAAAAATCTGTCTATCTCCGCCTTAAATATATTCAATGACCCAGCCTCCACAGCTCTCTGGGGCAGAGAATTCCACAGATTTACAACCCTCTGAGAGAAGAAATTCCTCCTCATCTCAGTTTTAAATGGGCGGCCCCTTATTCTGAGAATATGTCCCCTAGTTCTAGATTCCCCCATGAGGGAAAACATCCTCTCTGCATCTACGCTGTCCAATCCCCTCAGTATCTTATATGTTTCAGTAAGATCACCTCTCATTCTTCTCAACTCCAATGAGTATAGGCCCAACCTGCTCAACCTTTCCTCTTAAGGGTTTAAGGATAAATCCAGCAACTACAGGCCAGTCAGTTTAACCTGGATAGTGGGGAAGATTTTAGAAATGATAATCAGGGACAAAATGAACAGTTACTTGGACCAGTGCAGATTAATTAAGGAAATTTAGGAAAAGGGGAGGTGCAACGAGGCCTGGGTGTCATGGTACATCAGTCATTGAAGGTTGGTATGCAGGTACAGCAGGCGGTGAAGAAAGCAAATGGCATGTTGGCCTTCATAGCGAGGGGATTTGAGTACAGGGGCAGGGAGGTGTTACTACAGTTGTACAGGGCCTTGGTGAGGCCACACCTGGAGTATTGTGTGCAGTTTTGGTCTCCTAACTTGAGAAAGGACATTCTTGCTATTGAGGGAGTGCAGCGAAGGTTCACCAGACTGATTCCCGAGATGGCGGGACTGACATATCGAGAAAGACTGGATCAGCTGGGCTTGTATTCACTGGAGTTAAAAGAATGAGAGGGGATCTCATAGAAACTGTAGAATTTACCAATATCTCGCAAAGATTCCAGGTACCTTTCCCCTGCAGAGGAGAAGAATCCCTTTCTGGGCTTTTAAAATGAGTTTGAAGGGGCAGACAAAGCCTGCGGGGGATAAAAGGGGATGCATTCATGGAGACCCCCCCCAGTGTTTGGACCCATAGGAAAGGGAATTCAAAATGGACCTAAATTACAGAAGCTTGAGATCCCCTAAACATCTATGGGAAGGAGCGTACCAATTTTAAGATTCTACAACATTTTGGCTGCAAAAAAAAAGAGTTACCAAATACAGGAGGTGGGGCCAAATTCGTGTATTAAAGACCCCAGACTGTCTGGGGAACTATTCACCCTCTAAGAGATAATCGAATTACCCAATCAAGCACAATGGAAATCATGGTCAAGAAACTGGACAATCCTAAAACAATGCAAAACCACTGATAGCACATTTTCACACCCTAATCAAGTTACTGCTGACAAAGGAGACATTTGAAAATCAGTGGACAGAACAGTTCAAACAGAGCCCAAGAGATTTGATGGGAGATAACGGAGCCTTTTTTTGGAATATATCTATCCCCCAGTTTTACAAGGAAAGACCAGCAAGGAGCAGCACGCAGACTAGCAGAACACAGAAACTAACAGAAGACAGGAGAGAAGCAGAGCACAGACTGGAACACAGACACAGACACAAGCAGCCGGAGGTGGGGAGTGAAGAAATGGAGTAGTGAAGGAAACTACAAGAAATCATCAAGGACCGACCGAGCACGAGGCCCACGAAACGGAAAGTTGTCAGCAACCAAATTGACAACCCGGGCCACCACAACCAGCGAAACGACCAACCAAAACCAACTCAGCAAAAACTGAAGAATCGATATTTATTTCCACTCTACAATCTACTTCGGAACGACCAACGGGGGGAGAAATTACCAAAAGGGACTAACTAAAACTATTCCTAACCAATGAAAGTGGGTACTTACCCCATACATCCAAAACGCAACTTACCGCATCAACGGACGCACCCCAACCGAAGACTACGCAGTCCGACGTCCTCTCCTCCGACCGGGGTGCGGCTCGCCTAGAAGGCCAAGTGCAGCGAACCCCGAAACCACGATTCACCGGCAACTGTCTAAAGGGATTGGTGAGCATAGCCCCTGAACCCCCCCAGAGCTATAACTTCGTTAGTTAGGTGAATTGGGAGGAGGGAGGCTGGGATAACTTGTGTAAATGTATCTGCATTCTCCTTTTTACCCCATTTAGAGTTTAAGTTGTATTCTTTTCCCCACAGACTGCAATTTGACGATTTATTCAATGTGTTGTACCCTTCAGTGTGTATTGGTCTGTGTGTGTTATTAAAGGTGTGCCTTTTACTTCTTTGTAAACACAATAAAGCCATACCTGCTTCCTACCTTGAAACCGATTGTCTGTCCAAGTCTGTCACAGTCCCTTCATAATTCCAGTGTCTAGAACCAAGGGTGTGGGAGCGATTCGGAACCACTCATATAAGGTCAGAAGGGAAAGCTGACCCCCTGAAAACCACCCCTTACAAAACGTTTAAAATTCTGACGGGTTTAGACAGGTTAGATGCAGGAAGAATGTTCCCAATGTTGAGGAAGTCCAGAACCAGGGGTCACAGTCTAAGGATAAGGGGTAAGCCATTTAGGACCGAGATGAGGAGAAACTTCTTCACCCAGAGAGTGGTGAACCTGTGGAATTCTCTACCACAGAAAGTTGTTGCGGCCAATTCACTAAATATATTCAAAAAGGAGTTAGATGAAGTCCTTACTACTAGGGGGATCAAGGGGTATGGCTAGAAAGCAGGAATGGGGTACTGAAGTTTCATGTTCAGCCATGAACTCATTGAATGGCGGTGCAGGCTCGAAGGGCCGAATGGCCTACTCCTGCACCTATTTTCTACGTTTCTATGAAAGCCAGCACGGATTTGTTGAAGGCATATTGTGGTTAACCAACTTGATCGAGTTTTTTGATGAGGTAACAGAGAGGATAGACGAGGGCAATGCGGTTGACATGGTGCACATGGATTTCCAAAAGGCGTTCGACAAAATGCCACTTAATAGGCTTGCTAGCAAAGGTGAAGCCCATGGAATAAAGGGACAGTGGGCAGCATGGATACGGAATTGGCTAAGTGACAGGAAACAGAGAGTCGTGGTGTACGGTTGTAATTCGGACTGGAGGAAGGTGCCAAGGGGTCGGTACTGGGACCACTGCTTTTCTTGATATATATTAATGACTTGGACGTGGGTGTACAGGGCACAATTTCAAAAACTGCAGATGATACAAAACTGAAGTATAGTGAACATCGAGGTGGATCGCGATAGACTTCAGGAAGACTGGTGGAATGGGCAAACATGCGGCAGATGAAGTTTAACGCAGAAAAGTGCGGAGTGATGCAATTTGGTAGGGAGAATGAGGAGAGGCAACATAAACTCAAGGGTACAATCCCAAATGGGGTGCATGAACAGTGAGACCTGAAATGCATCCCAGGGTATTAAAAGAGATGGCGGAAATAATAGCAGATGCATTCGTTATAATCTACCAAAATTCTCTGGACTCTGGGGAGGTACCAGTGGATTGGAAAGCAGCTAATGTAACGCCTCTGTTTAAAAAAGAGGGCAGGCAAAAGGCAGGTAACTATAGGCCGGTTAGTTTAACATCTGTAGTGGGGAAAATGCTTGAAACTATCATTAAGGAAGAAATAGCGGGACATCTAGATAGGAATAGTGCAATCAAGCAGACGCAGCATGGATTCATGAAGGGGAAATCATATTTAACTAATTTACTGGAATTCTTTGAGGATATAACGAGCATGGTGGATAGAGGTGTACCGATGGATGTGGTGTATTTAGATTTCCAAAAGGCATTCGATAAGGTGCCACACAAAAGGTTACTGCAGAAGATAAAGGTACATGGAGTCAGAGGAAATGTATTAGCATGGATAGAGAATTGGCTGGCGAACAGAAAGCAGAGAGTCGGGATAAATGGGTCCTTTTCCGGTTGGAAATCAGTGGTTAGTGGTGTGCCACAGGGATCAGTGCTGGGACCACAACTGTTTACAATATACATAGATGACCTAGAAGAGGGGACAGAGTGTAGTGCAACAAAATTTGCAGATGACACTAAGATTAGTGGGAAAGCGGGTTGTGTAGAGGACTCAGAGAGGCTGCAAGGAGATTTGGATAGGGCTAAGGTTTGTCAGATGGAATACAATGTCGGAAAGTGTGAGGTCATCCACTTTGGGGAAAAAAACAGTAAAAGGGAATATTATTTGAATGGGGAGAAATTACAACATGCTGAGATGCAGAGGGACCTGGGGGTCCTTGTGCATGAATCCCAAAAAGTTAGTTTGCAGGTGCAGCAGGTAATCAGGAAGGCGAATGGAATGTTGGCCTTCATTGCGAGAGGGATGGAGTACAAAAGCAGGGAGGTCCTTCTGCAACTGTATAAGGTATTGGTAAGGCCGCACCTGGAGTACTAATGTGCAGTTTTGGTCACCTTACTTAAGGAAGGATATACTAGCTTTGGAGTGGGTACAGAGACGATTCACTCGGCTGATTCCGGAGATGAGAGGGTTACCTTATGATGATAGATTGAATAGACTGGGTCTTTACTCGTTGGAGTTCAGAAGGATGAGGGGTGATCTTATAGAAACATTTAAAATAATGAAAGGGATAGACAAGATAGAGGCAGAGAGGTTGTTTCCACTGGTCGGGGAGACTAGAACTAGGGGGCACAGCCTCAAAATACGGGGGAGACAATTTAAAACCGAGTTGAGAAGGAATTTCTTCTCCCAGAGGGTTGTGAATCTGTGGAATTCTCTGCCCAAGGAAGCAGTTGAGGCTAGCTCATTGAATGTATTCAAGTCACAGATAGATAGATTTTTAACCAATAAGGGAATTGAGGGTTACGGGGAGCGGGCGGGTAAGTGGAGCTGAGTCCACGGCCAGATCAGCCATGATCTTGTTGAATGGTGGAGCAGGCTCGAGGGGCTAGATGGACTACTCCTGTTCCTAATTCTTATGTTCTTATGTTCTTATAATGTGCACAAATCGTTGAAGGTGATAGGGCAGGTTGAGAAAGTGGTTAAAAAAGCTTACGGTATCCTGGGCTTCATAAATAGAGGCATAGAGTACAAAAGCAAGGAAGTTATGATAAACCTTTATAAATCACTGGGTTAGGCCCCAACTGGAGTATTGTGTCCAGTTCTGAGCACCACACTTTAAGCAGGATGTGAAGGCCTGGGAGAGGGTGCAGAGGGAGAGTGACCCAGAATGGTACCGGGGATGTGGGACCTCAGTTACATGGAGAGACTGGAGAAGCTGGGATTGTTCTCCTTAGAGCAGAGAAGGTTAAGGGGAGATTGACCAGAATGGTACCGGGGATGTGGGACTTCAGTTACATGGAGAGACTGGAGAAGCTGGGATTGTTCTCCTTAGATCAGAGAAGGTTAAGGGGAGGTTTGAACGAGGTGTTCAAAATCATGAGTGTTCTGGACAGAGTAGATAGGGAGAAACTGTTCCCATTGGTGGAAGGGTCGAGAACCAGAGGACACAGATTTAAGGTGATTGGTAGAAGAACCAAAGGCGAGATGAGGAAAACTATTTTACGCAGCGAGTGGTTAGGATCTGGAATTCACGGCCTGAGAGGGTGATGGAGGCTGATTCAATGGTGGCCTTCAAAAGGGAGTTGGATAAGTACCTGAAGGGAAAAAATTGAGAGTGACAGACAGGGCGGGGGAGTGGGCCTGGCTGACTTGCTCTTGCAGAGAGCCGGCACGGGCTCGATGGGCCAATGGCCTCCCTCTGTACTGTAACAGTTCTATGATTCTATGATTAAGTAATTATTTTTGTGAGGCAAGGGTACGAAGAGTTACGGAACCAAGGCGGGTAAATGGAGTCAAGGTATAGGCCAGCCACATTCTAAATGAATGGTGGAACAGGCTCGAGGGGCTAATGGGCCTCCTCCTGTCCCTATGTAACAGGCTCGAGGGGCTGATGGGCCTCCTCCTGTCCCTATGTAACAGGCTCGAGGGGCTGATGGGCCTCCTCCTGTTCCTGTGTAACAGGCTCGAGGGGCTGAATGGGCCTCCTCCTGTCCCTATGTAACAGGCTCGAGGGGCTGAATGGGCCTCCTCCTGTCCCTATGTAACAGGCTCGAGGGGCTGATGGGCCTCCTCCTGTTCCTGTGTAACAGGCTCGAGGGGCTGAATGGGCCTCCTCCTGTTCCTGTGTAACAGGCTCGAGGGGCTGAATGGGCCTCCTCCTGTTCCTATGTAACAGGCTCGAGGGGCTGATGGGCCTCCTCCTGTTCCTGTGTAACAGGCTCGAGGGCTGAATGGGCCTCCTCCTGTTTCTATGCAACAGGCTCGAGGGGCTGAATGGGCCTCCTCCTGTTCCTATGTAACAGGCTCGAGGGGCTGAATGGGCCACCTCCTGTTCCTGTGACAAAGAGAAACACGGAAAAACAGAGAGAAAGAGAGACGGAGATGGAATGAGAGTGAGAAAGACAAATAGAGACTGAGACATTTTGAGAGAGAAAGAGGCAAAAAGAGAGAGACAGTGATAAGAGAGAGAGAATAGACGGAAGCCATTGTTTTCGGTCCCCGCCACAAACTCCATTCCCGAGCCACTGATCCCATCCCTCTCCCACCTTCTGTTTGAGGCTGAACTAGACTGTTCGCAACATTGGTGTCATATTTGACCCTGAAATGAGCTTTACACCACATATCCGCAGCAGAACTAAAACTGTCTATTTCCACCTCCGTAACATCGCCTGTCTCCGCCCGTGCCTCAGCTCATCCGCTGCTGAAACCCTCATCCGTGCCTCCAGACTTGACTATTCCAACGCACTCCTGGCTGGCCTCCCACATTCTACCCGACATAAACCCGAGGTGATGCAAAACTCGGCTGCCCCCGTGTCCTAACTCGCACCCAGTCCCGCTCACCCATCACCCGCTGTGCTCGCTGACCTACATTGGCTCCTGGTTAAGCAACGCCTCGATTTCAAAATTCTCATCCTTGTTTACAAATCCCTCCATGGCCCTCGCCCCTCCCTATCTCTGTAATCTCCTCCAGCCCCACAACCCCCACCACCCCCCCCCCCCCCGAGATGTCTGCACTCCTCTAATTCTGCCCTCCTGAGCATCCCTGATTATAATCGCTCCATCATCGGTGGCCGTGCCTTCAGCTGCCTGGGCCCCAAGCTCTGGAACTCCCTCCCTAAACCTCTCCGCCTCTCAACCTCTCTTTCCTCCTTCAAGACGCTCCTTAAAACCGACCTCTTTGACCAAGCTGTTGGTCACCTGCGCTAATTTCTCCTTATGCGGCTCGGTATCAAATTTTTAATCTGATAATACTCCTGTGTAGTGCCTTGAGTCATTCTGTTCAAGGCAAGTTGTTGCTGTGAAACAGAGAGATCACTCTTAGGCGGTCCCTCGTATCCAGGATGACCTACTTCCACCGATAAGGGCCGACTTCACGGGTGTTTCAATGAAGGACCTAATGGCCCAGAAATCCCTCTGGGGCTCTCCCCGCGGGCAATTGCCTCCTCGCTGGATATTTTTCCCGAATTTACCTGGTGGTCTCGGAGGCGCCCTGATTTCCGATGGGGAGGCCTTCTCCTCCCGCGCCGCGCAGCGCGCTCTCGCCCAGGGCGTCCCGACGCGGAAGATGCAGTCACGTGTGACTGCTCAGCCAATCAGGTAAGTATTCCACAGCTTCCCATTAATAGCACTGCGACGCGCGTAACTGCGATTTCTCAGTGCCATTAACGGGAACAAAACCAGACACACACTGATAGAAAATACACAGCAGACCACACACAATTAAAATGAATTGAAATGAAAGTTAATAAATGCCTTCGAAAAAAACAACGGCCCTGAAATTCCGATGTCCCCGGCCCGTACCAAGTTTCTACGGACCCGGGAAGGCGTGGGAAAAGCAGGTTTTCGACGTGCGCACGTGCTGAAAACCGGCTTTTCCCATCTGTCCAGCTGGAGCTCGACAGATCATCCGCAGATCGGGAGCGAGGACACTTGCAGGGCAAGATTTCCGATATTTACGGATATCTTGCCCAGCAAATGTCCTCCGAAATCTTGCGCCTGAAATAGCAGGCGCATAGCTTACTTTTACAGGCGCAAGTGTTTAAAAACACACACACACACACACACACACACACACAATTGTAAAATAAAATTATAGAAACACATAGTTTATTGTTACAAACCATCATTAAAAAAAACTTTTTTTCAAATTGGGAAAATATTTTTTTTATAAGACGTAACAATTTTTAATTTCAATTAATTTTAAATAAGTGTGGTCTGTTTTTTATTATTTTGTGTGATCGCTTTTGTTCCCATTAATAGCACTGAGCACTCGCAGTTACGCGCATCTCAGTGGTATTAATGGGAACCTGTGAAATACTTACCTGACACTTACACGTGCGTCAGGAGAGGGCCTTCCCATCGGAATTCAGGCGCCTCCTAGCCCACCAGGTAAATTCGTAAAAAATATCTAGCAATCGCTCACGGGAAGACCCCCAGAGGGATTTCTGGGCCATATTTTAAGTTTTGTAATTCAGGTTAAAAATAAACTTACCTTAGCGGGCAGACTTTTTAACAAGATAATGCGTTTACTTCAGTCAATTTTTTTGTGTGTGTGTGTGTGTGTATTTAAAACACTTGCGCCCGTAACAGTTGGCTGCTTTTATCAGGCGCAAGATTTTTGAAGACATTTGCCGGGCAAGATACGGGTAAATCCCACAATCTAGCCCATGCAAATGCCCTCACTCCCGAGGTGCGAAGGATCCCTCAAACTCCACCTTGACAGATCGGAAAAGCCGGTTTTCAGCGCATGTGCATTGCGCGCTGAAAACCGTCTTTTCCGATGCCTTCCCGTGTCCATACACACTCCGTACGAACCTGGGACGTCGGAATTATTCCAGATCCCGAACTACATCGTGAAAGGGTGGAAGATGCCTGTGCGTGGGTTTTTTTAACGTGTGGTGACCGTTGTACACCAGCCACCACACGGGGCTTCACAGAGCTAATTCTTGGTCCTGTGGCAAGGGTTAACCAAGACGACGGGAGACCAGCTCTGCTGCATGGACCTAGTGCGCCCACATATCGCAGTATGGGTTGGGCCCGTGCTGACCCTGGGCCCTGGCCTCTTCTGGGCCCCGAACTCACGCCTCTCCTGGCCCCCGGTCACTTCGCTGTACAATCTCTCGCCGCTCCTTAGCCCCGACCTTGCCGCTCCTGCTGTACCCTCCCATGCTCCAATCACCGACCTGGACCTTGGTGACGTCCAATCCAGTCGCCCTTTTCGCAGCCGTAGCCCTCCCGGACCAGCTCGCGCTGTACCTTGCAAATGGTATTGTCATGTATTCAACCAGCATTGTAACCCATGTATAAACTGACCTAAGTTGTACACCGTGAGAACACTGACCACTAGGTGGGAGGCACTCCTAACCTGGACCTTCAGGTATAAAAGGGGAAGCTCCACCCACCTTCATCACTTGAGTGCTAAGGAATAAAGGACAGGTCACAGACTGACCTTCTCTCAAGCATGGGCCTCGTGTGCATTTATACTGTATAGCAAGGACGTATCAATGGCGATGAGAAACTGGGATTTAAACCACGCGAGCATGGCCACTAGCAGAACAGACGAGAGGTACTGTGTTAAGGAATGGTTGGGACAGAGATTCAACATTGTTAAAGCAGCACACAGTTTTCCAGGCAGACAGGGGCAGTCAGGCATGCCCCAACATGTAGTCGAACCCAGAGGGGGAGTTCGACAGAGACAATGGCAAGCTGAACAGCGATTCACACCATTGCAAGAGACAATGCGGCCAGTAATGGGGCCATCAATACCTGTTAATAGTGCACTCAAGGACAATAACAGGGGCAGTCAGGGACGATCGACTGGCAAGGGACCTTTTGTTTCAAACCGCAACTCATGCTGGAGGATTGGAGGCACACACTCAGCCGGAGTTTGCAAAGATGAGCAAAATACCTGCAGAAATTGCAGAAATGGACACTGGGGGAAATCGCTGGAAGCTGAAGTTCAGCGAGTTCATGTGGAGCACGTATACAGTTCATACACCAGGACGCCACTGATAATGATGAAAGTGCTCCTCAATGGCATCCCAGTATCAATGGAGCTAGACACGGGGGCCAGCCAGTCCCTGATGGGTATCAAACAGTTCGAAAAGTTGTGGGCGTCCAAGACCAGGAGGTCAAAATTATCGCCGATTGACGCACAGCTACGGACATACACAAAGCAGATCATTCCGGTGCTAGGCAGCGCCATGGTAGTCGTGACCCACAAAGATTCGGAGAACAGGTTGCCACTCTGGATTGTCCCAGGGGACGGTCCCACACTACTGGGGAGGAGTTGGCTTGCTGTCATGAACTGGAAATGGGGCGATGTCAATGCAATTTCCTCTGTGGAGCGAGTATCAGGCTCACAGATCCTGGACAAATTTGACTCATTGTTTCAACCCGGCATTGGAACTTTCATGGGGGCCAAGGTAGTGATTCACATAAACCCGGACGCCAGGCCAGTACAGCACAAGGCCAGAGCGGTGCCGTACGTTATGCGGGAAAAGATAGAAGGCGAATTGGACCGCCTGCTGAGGGAAGGCATCATCTCGCCAGTCGAATTCAGTGACTGGGCGAGCCTGATCGTGCCGGTGCTCAAGGCGGATGGGTCGGTCAGGATGTGTGGTGATTACAAGGCCACCATCAATCGGGTGTCACTCCAAGACCAGTACCCGCTACCGAGAGCGGAGGACCGCTTTGCAACGCTATCCAGTGGCAAACTTTTTACAAAATTGGACCTGACCTCAGCTTACATGACCCAGGAGCTAGCGAGTGAGTCGAAGAAGCTGACCACCATCACAACACACAAGGGGTTGTTTGAGTACAACAGATGTCCGTTCGGGATTCGCTCGGCCGCCGCGATCTTCCAACGAAATGTGGAAAGCCTCCTCAAGTCGATTCCAGGGACGGTGGTTTTTCAGGACGACATCCTCATCACGGGTTACGATACTGAAGAACACCTCCACAACCTGGAGGAGGTGCTACGCAGACTGGACCGGGTAGGTCTGTGACTGAAAAAGGTGACGTGCGTCTTCCTAGCTCCAGAGGTAGAATTCCTGGGGATGAGGGTAGCAGCAGACGGGATCAGCCCTACTGCATCCAAGACGGAAGCGATCCAGAGAGCACCCAGACCCCGTAACACGACGGAGCTGCGTTCGTTCCTGGGGCTCCTAAACTATTTTGGTAACTTTCTTCCCAAATTGAGCACGCTGCTAGAGCCGCTACACGTGCTCCTATGCAAAGGTCGCGAATGGGTCTGGGGGGACAGCCAGGAAAGGGCTTTTAATAGAGCACGCAATTTGTTATGTTCCAACAATCTGTTAACGCTATATGATCCATGTCAGAAACTTGTGTTAACGTGCGATGCGTCATGCTATGGTGTCGGGTGTGTGTTGCAGCATGTCAATGCCAAGGGTCAGTTACAGCCGGTAGCCTATGCCTCCAGAAGTCTGTCCCAGGCAGAAAGGAGTTACGGGATGGTAGAAAAGGAGGCGCTCGCATGTGTATATGCAGTAAAGAAAATGCACCAGGACCTGTTTGGCAGGAAATTTGAGCTGGAGACAGATCACAAACCCCTAACGTCCCTTTTGGCCGACAACAAGGCCATAAATGCAAACACATCGGCCCGCATACAGAGGTGGGCACTCACGTTAGCCGCCTATGACTACACAATTCGGCACAGACCGGGCACTGAAAACTGCGCCGATGCACTCAGCAGGCTCCCACTAGCCACCACTGAGGGGGCTATCGAGCATGGTGCTGAGATGGTCATGGTTGTTGAAGTTTTCGGAAGCAAAGGCTCACCCGTGACAGCCCGTTAGATTAAAGTCTGGACAAATAGAGACCCGCTATTGTCCCGAGTCAAGAAATGTGTCCTGAATGGGGACTGGGCAGCCACATACAGGGCATGCCCTGAGAAATTTAAACCATTTCACAGGCGCAAGGATGAACTCTCGATTCAGGCCGATTGCGTACTGTGGGGAAACTGCGTAGTCATGCCCCAGATGGGCAGAGAGGTGTTCATCAGAGAACTCCACAATGAGCACCTGGGCATTGTCACAATGAAGGCAATTGCCAGGTCACACATTTGGTGGCCAGAGATAGACGCAGATCTGGAACTTTGTGTTCGCAGGTGCAACACGTGTGCCCAGCTGGACCATGCGCCCAGGGAAGCCCCCCTTAGCCCCTGGCCATGGCCCGCCAAGCCTTGGTCACGCATCCATGTGGACTACGCAGGTCCTTTCATGGGAAAAACGTTTTTGGTTGTAGTAGACACCTACTCCAAATGGATCGAGTGTGACATTTTAAATTCAAGCACATCCTCTGCCACGGTAGAAAGTCTACGGGCAATGTTCACCGCCCACAGTCTACCGGACATCTTGGTCAGCGACAATGGCCTGTGATTCACAAGCACTGAATTCCAGGACTTCATGGCAGGCAATGGAATTAACCATGTTAGAACGGCACCGTTCAAGCCGGCCTCAAACGGCCAGGCAGAACGAGCAGTGCAGATAATCAAACAGGGGATGCTCAGAATCCAAGGGGGTTCCCTACAATGCCGCTTATCACGCCTCCTGTTGGCCGACAGATCCCGACCACACTCGCTCACAGGGGTTCCATCCGCAGAGCTACTAATGAAAAGGACGCTCAAAACCCGATTATCCCTTATGCACCCCACCATGAAAGAAATTGTCGAGAGCAGGCGCCAGTCACAATATCACTACCATGACAGGAATGCGAGGACGCGATGTATTGATGTAAATGACTCTATTTTGTCCTCAACTACGCTGCAGGGCCCAAATGGCTCGCAGGCACTGTGATTGCCAAAGAGGGAAATAGGATTCTGGTAGTTAAACTTACCAATGGACAAATCTGCCACAAACATGTGGATCAAACAAAAAGGAGGTTCAGCAACCCCATAGAAGAAGCAGAGGAAGAACACGATATATAGTTCACTCCACCACAGGTGACTGAACACTGGAACCAAGTGGAGGAGAGCCCAGTCACTGTAGGCAGTCCGGACAGGCCTGAGGCACTGCAAACAGCAGACACTCAGGCCAGCGCCCAACAACCGGAGCCCCAACTCAGGCGCTCTACAAGGGAGCGTAAACCACCAGAGAGACTCAACCTGTGATCCCAATAAGACTTTGGTGGGGGGAGGTGAAGTCATGTATTCAACCAGCATTGTAACCCATGTATAAACTGACCTAAGTTGTACACTGTGAGAACAATGACCACTAGGTGGTGAACTTGTGGGAGACACTCCTAACCTGGACCTTTAGGTATAAAAGGGGAAGCTCCACCCACTTCCATCACTTGAGTGCTATGAAATAAAGGACAGGTCACAGACTGACCTTCTCTCAAGCATGGGCCTTGTGTGCATTTATACTGTATAGTCAGGACATATCAATGGGAGAGAGAGGGGGGAAGGGGAGAGAGAGGGGGAAGGGGAGAGAGCGAGGAAGGGGAGAGAGAGAGGAAAGGGGAGAGAGAGGGGGAAGGGGAGAGAGAGGGGGAAGTGGAGAGCGAGGGGGGGAGTGAGAGGGGGAAGGGGAGAGGGAGAGGGGGATGGGGAGAACGGGAGAGAGAGAATGGGAAAGGGGAGAGAATGGGAAAGGGGAGAGAGAGGGGGAAAGGGGAGAGAATGGGAAAGGGGAGAGAGAAAGGGGAGAGAGAAAGGGGAGAGAGAGGAGGGAACGGGAGAGAAGGGGGAAAGTGGAGAGAGAGAGAGAGAGAGGGAAGGGGGCAGAGAGGGGGAAAGGGAAGAGAATGGGGAAGGGGAGAGAGAAAGGGGAGAGAGAGGGGGAATGGGAGAGAGAGAGGGGAAGGGTAGAGAGAGGGGGGTGAACGGAAGAGAGAGGGGGAAAGAGGAGAGAATGGGGAAGGGGAGAGAGAGGGGGGAAAGGGTAGAGAGAGGGGGGAAGGGGAGAGAATGGGGAAGGGGAGAGAGAGGGGGAAAGGGGAGAGAGAGGGGGGTGAACAGAAGAGAGAGGGGGAAAGGGGAGAGAGAGGGGGAAAGGGGAGAGAGAGGGGGAAAGGGGAGAGAATGGGGAAGGGGAGAGAGAGGGGGGAAAGGGTAGAGAGAGGGGGGAAGGGGAGAGAATGGGGAAGGGGAGAGAGAGGGGAAAAGGGGAGAGAGAGGGGGGTGAACAGAAGAGAGAGGGGGAAAGGGGAGAGAGAGGGGGAAAGGGGAGAGAGAGGGGGAAAGGGGAGAGAATGGGGAAGGAGAGAGAGAAAGGGGAGAGAGAGGGGGGAACGGGTGAGAGGGGGGGAAAGTGGAGAGAGAGAGAGAGGGGAAGGGGAGAGAGAGGGGGAAAGGGGAGAGAGAGAGGGGGGTAGAGAGGGGGGTAGAGAGGGGGGAAAGGGGAGAGAGAGGGGGAAAGGGGGGAGAGAGGGGGGAAAGGGGGGAGAGAGGGAAGTGGAGAGAGAGTGCGATAGAGTAATATATAAGCATGGCTCTGCATTGATACTGTGTGTCTATTTATATAGGAGAGTAAAGGGTTATGGGGAGCGGGCGGGGAAGTGGAGCTGAGTCCATGATCAGATCAGCCGTGATCTTATTGAATAGCGGAGCAGGCTCGAGGGGCCGTATGGCCGACTCCTGTTCCTATTTCTTATGTTCTTATATAAATATTGTCTCTCCAACGTCATCCAGCTGGGCGGGACTAAACTCGCCTGGTTCCATTCTGATCTATCTAATCATGTACTGAGAGTCCCATCCAATGTGTTCTCATCTGTTGTTGGGGCTGGAGGAGGTTACAGAGATAGGGAGGGTTGTAGGGGCTGAAGGTGGTTACAGAGATAGGGAGGGTTGTAGGGCTCAAGTTGGTTTCAGAGATAGGGAGGGTTGTAGGGGCTGAAGGTGGTTACAGAGATAGGGAGGGTTGTAGGGCTGGAGGAGGTTACAGAGATAGAGAGGGTTGTAGGGCTGGAGGAGGTTACAGTGGTAGGGAGGGGTGTAATGGCTGGAAGAAGTTAGATAGATAGCGAGGGTTATAGGGCTGGAGGAAGCTACAGAAATAGTGATGGTTGTAGGGCTGGAGAGTGTGAGTGTGTGTGAGTAATGTGAGTGTGTCTGTAAGTTTGTGTGTGAGTGTGTGTGTGTGAGAGTCTGTGAGTCTGTGTGTGTGTGTGTGGTGTAGGTGTGTGTGTGAGTCTATGAAAGGGTGTGTGTATGTGTGTGAGTCTGTGTGTGTGTGTGTGTCTGTGAGCATGTGTGTGAGTGTGTGTGTGAGAGTGTGTGTGTAACTGTGTGAGTATGTGTGAGTGTGTGAGTGTGTGTGTGAGTGAATATGTGAGTGTGTGTGAGTGTGTGTGTGTGAGTGTGTGTGTGTTAGTATGTGTGTGAGTGTGTGTGTGTGTGTTTGTGAGCGTGAGTGTGTGCTCCTATGTTTTAACATACAACATGACAACCTATCGTTTTTTAGTCAGTGTGTAACAGACTCACCCTCTCTCCCTCTCTCCCGCTCTCTTCCCCTCTCTCCCTCTCTCTCCTTCTCTCTCTCTACGCGTCACTCTCTGTCCATCGGCTTTTTTCACTCTCAAAATCTGTTTCTCTCTTGCCATGTGTTTCTCTCTTTCTCTCTCTCTCTCTCTCCATCTGTTTCTCTCTCCCTCTCTCCCTCTGTTTCTCTCTATCTCCACATGTTTCCCTCTCACTCTCTCTCCATCTGTTTCTCTCAATCTCTCCATCTGTTTCTCTCTCTCTCTCTCTCACCATGTGTTTCTCTGTCACTCTCTCTCCATGTACCAATATGAAACTATGTCTTACTCCCTCTGCTGGTGTCTCTCTGCATCTGTGAGTGTGAGTGTTTCTGGGTGAGTGTGTGTGAGTGTGTGTGTGAGTGTGGGTGTGTGAGTGTGTGTCTGTATGTGTGTTTGTGTGAGTGTTTGTGTGTGTGTGTGCGTGAGTGTGCATGAGTGGGTGTGTGTATGAGTGTGCGCATGTGTGAGAGTGTATTTGAGTGTGAGAGTGTGTGTGAGTGTGTGTGTGAGTGTGAGAGTGTGTGTATGTGAGTGTGTGTATGAGTGAGCGTGAGCGAGAGTGTGCGTGTGTTAGTGTGTGTCAGTGTGTGTGAGTGCATGTGTGAATATGAGTGTGTGCGCGAGTGCGAGTGTGTGTGAGTGTGTGTGTGTGTGAGTGTGTTTGAGCGTGTGTGTGAATGTGAGCATGTGTGTGAATGTGTGCGTGAGTGTGTGTATGTGAGTGAGTGTATGTGTGAGTGTGAGTGTGTGTGTGAGTGTGAGTGTGTGCTGCTATGTTTTAATACACAACATGACAACCTATCCCTTTCTAGCCAGTGTGTAACAGACTCACCCTCTCTCCCTCTCTCCCTCTCTCTTCCTCTCTTTCCTTCTCCCTCTCTATCACTGTTACTCTCTGTCCATCGGCTTTTTTCAATCTCTCCATCTGTTTCTCTCTCACTCTCTCTCCATCTGTTTCTCTCTCACTCTCTCCATTTGTTTCTCGCTCACTCTCTCACCATCTGTTTCTCTCTCACTCTCCCCATCTATTTCTCTCTCAGTCTCTCTCCTTCTGTTTCTCTCACTCTCTCACCATCTGTTTCTGTCTCACTCTCTCTCCATCTATTTCGCTCTCACTCTCTCTCCATCTATTTCTCTCTCTTTCTCTCCATCTGTTTTTCTCTCACTCTCTCCATCTGTTTCTCACTCACTCTCTCCATCTGTTTCTCTCTCACTCTCTCCATCTGTTTCTCTCTCACTCTCTCTCCATCTGTTTCTCTCTCACTCTCTCTCCATCTATTTCTCTCTAACTCTCTCTCCATCTGTTTCTCTCTCACTCTCTCTCCACCAGTTTTTCTCTCTCTCTCTCTCCAGCTGTTTTTCTCTCACTCTCTCTCCATCTCTTCTCTCTTCCTCACTCCATCTGTTTCTCTCTCACTCTCTCTCACTCTCTCTCACTCTCTCACCATATTTTTCTCGCTCACTCTCTCTCCATCTATTTCTCTCTCTTTCTCTCCATCTGTTTCTCTCTCACTCTCTCCATCTGTTTCTCACTCACTCTCTCCATCTGTTTCTCTCTCACTCTCTCTCCATCTGTTTCTCACTCACTCTCTCTCCATCTGTTTCTCTCTCTCTCTCACCATCTCTTTCTCTCTCACTCTCTCTCCATCTGTTTTTTTCTCTCTCTCTCACCATCTGTTTCTCTCTCACTCTCTCTCCATCTGTTTCTCTCTCACTCTCTCACCATCTGTTTCTCACTCACTCTCTCTCCATCTGTTTCTCTCTCTCTCTCACCATCTCTTTCTCTCTCACTCTCTCTCCAGCTGTTTTTCTCTCACTCTCTCTCCATCTCTTCTCTCTTCCTCACTCCATCTGTTTCTCTCTCACTCTCTCTCACTCTCTCTCACTCTCTCACCATATTTTTCTCGCTCACTCTCTCTCCATCTATTTCTCTCTCTTTCTCTCCATCTGTTTCTCTCTCACTCTCTCCATCTGTTTCTCACTCACTCTCTCCATCTGTTTCTCTCTCACTCTCTCTCCATCTGTTTCTCACTCACTCTCTCTCCATCTGTTTCTCTCTCTCTCTCACCATCTCTTTCTCTCTCACTCTCTCTCCATCTATTTATCTCTCTTTCTCTCCATCTGTTTCTCTCTCACTCTCTCCATCTGTTTCTCACTCACTCTCTCCATGTGTTTCTCTCTCACTCTCTCTCCATCTGTTTCTTTCTCACTCTCTCTCCATCTGTTTCTCACTCACTCTCTCTCCATCTGTTTCTTTCTCACTCTCTCTCCATCTGTTTCTCACTCACTCTCTCACCATCTGTTTTTCTCTCACTCTCTCTCCATCTGTTTCTCTCACTTTCTCTTTCCATTTATGTCTCTCTCACTCTCTCCATCTGTCTCTTTCTCACTCTCTCTCCACCTGTTTCTCTCTCACTCTCTCTATCTATTTCTCTCTCACTCTCTCACCATCTGTTTCTCTCTGTCTCTGCATTTATTTCTCTCTCACTCTTTCCATCTGTTTCTCTCTCTTTCCATCTGTTTCACTCTCACTGTCTCACCATCTGTTTCTCTCTCTCTCTCTATCTCCATCTGTTTCTCTCACTCTCTCCAACTATTTCTCTCTCTTTCTCTCCACCTGTTTCTCGTTCTCTCTCCATCTGTTTCTCTCTCTTTCTCTCCATCTGTTTCTCTCTCACTCTCTCTCTCCATCTATTTCTCTCTCACTCTCTCTCTCATCTTACCAATATGAACCTCTCTCTAACTCCCTCTACTGGTTGTGTGAGTGTGTGTGTGATTGAGTGTTTGTGTGTGAGTGAGTGTGTATGTGTGTGTGTGTGGGTGTGTGAGTATGTGTGGGTGTGTGCGTATGTGTGAGTGTGTGTGTGCATGTGTGTGTGTGTGAGTGAGTGTATGTGTGTGTGTGTGTTTGTGAGTGTGTGTGGTGTGAGTGTATGTGAGTGTGTGCGTGTGTGTTTATTTTAATGAGTGTGTGTGTGTGTGTGAGTGTGTGTGTGTGAGTGTGTGTGTGTGAGTGTGCGAGTCTGTGTGTTTGTGAGCGTGAGTGTGTGCTCCTATGTTTTAATATAGAACATGATAAACTATCCTTTTTTAGTCAGTGTGTAACAGACTCACGCTCTCTCCCTCTCTCCCGCTCTCTTCCCCTCTCTCCTTCTCTCTCTACGCGTCACTCTCTGTTCATCGGCGTTTTTCACTCTCATAATCTGTTTCTCTCTTGCCATCTGTTTCTCTCTCTCTCTCTCTCTCTCCATCTGTTTCTCTCTCACTCTTGCCATCTGTTTCTCTCTCTCTCCATCTGTTTCTCTCTCACTCTCTCTCTCCATTTGCTTTTCTCTCTCTCTCTCTCACCTTGTGTTTCTCTGTCACTCTCTCTCCACGTACCAATATGAACCTGTCTCTTACTCCCTCTGCTGGTGTCTCTCTGCATCTGTGAGTGTGAGTGTGTTTCTGGGTGAATGTGTGTGAGTAAGTGTGAGTGTGAGTGTGTGAGTGAGTGTGTGTTTGTATGTGTGTGTGTGTGAGTGTGTGTACGTGTGAGTGTGTGATTGTGTGTGTGTGTGTGTATGTGTGTGTGTGAGTGTGTGTGTGTGAGTGTGTATTTGAGTGCGTGTGTGAGTTTGTGTGTGTGAGAGTGTGTGTGAGTGTGTGTGTGAGTGTGTGCTCCTATGTTTTAACATAAAACATGACAACCTATCCCTATTTAGCCAGTGTGTAACTGAATCACCTTCTCTCTCTCTCGCCGTCACTCTCTGTCCATCGGCTTTTTTCAATCTCTCCATCTGTTTCTCTCACGCTCTCTCGATCTGTTTCTCATTCTCTCTCTCCATCTGTTTCGCTCTCACTCTCACCATCTGTTTCTCTCTCTCTCCATCTGTTTCTCTCTCTCTCTCCATCTGTTTCTCTCTCTCCATCTGTTTGTCGCTCACTCTCGCTCCATCTGTTTCTCTCTCTCTCTCCATCTGTTTCTCTCTCTCCATCTGTTTGTCGCTCACTCTCGCTCCATCTGTTTCTCTCTCTCTCTCCATCTGTTTCTCTCTCCATCTGTTTCTCTCTCTCTCTCCATCTGTTTCTCTCTCTCTCTCCATCTGTTTCTCTCTCTCTCCATCTGTTTCTCTCTCTCTCTCTCCATCTGTTTCTCTCTCTCTCTCCATCTGTTTCTCTCTCTCTCTCCATCTGTTTCGCTCTCACTCTCACTATCTGTTTCTCTCTCTCTCCATCTGTTTCTCTCTCTCTCTCCATCTGTTTCTCTCTCCATCTGTTTCTCTCTCTCTCTCTCTCCATCTGTTTCTCTCTCTCTCCATCTGTTTCGCTCTCTCTCTCCATCTGTTTCTCTCTCTCTCTCCATCTGTTTCGCTCTCACTCTCACCATCTGTTTCTCTCTCTCTCCATCTGTTTCTCTCTCTCTCCATCTGTTTCTCTCTCCATCTGTTTCTCTCTCTCTCTCTCTCCATCTGTTTCTCTCTCTCTCTCCATCTGTTTCTCTCTCTCTCTCCATCTGTTTCTCTCTCTCTGCATCTGATTCTTTCTCTCTCCATCTGTTTCTCTCTCTTTCTCTCCATCTGTTTCTCCCACTCTCTCTCTCTTATCTTAACAATATGAACCTCTCTCTAACTCCCTCTACTGGTTGTGTGAGTGTGTGTGTGTGAGAGTGAGTGAGTGTGTGTGTGTGTGTGGGTCTGTGTGTGTGAGTGTGTGTGAGTGTGTATGTGAGTGTGTGTGTTTGAGTGAGTGTGAGGGGATGTGTGTGCGTGTGGGTGTGTGAGTGTGTGTGTGAGTGAGTGTGTGTGTGAGAGTGTGTGTGTGCGTGTCTGTGTGTATGTGTGAGTGTGTGTGTGCGTGTCTGTGTGTATGTGTGAGTGTGTGTGTGCGCGTGGTTGTGTGTATGTGTGAGTATATGTGAGTGTGAGTGCGTGAATATGTGTGTGTGTATGTGTGTGTGTGTGAATGTGTGTGGGCCTGTGTGTGTGCATGTGTGAGTGTGAGTGTGTGAATATGTGTGTGTGTATGTGTGTGTGTGTGAATGTGTGTGTGCGTGTCTGTGTGTATGTGTGAGTGTGTGTGTGCATGTGTGTGTGTAGGTGTGAGTATATGTGAGTGTGAGTGTGTGAATATGTGTATGTGTGTGTGTGAATGTGTGTGTGGGTCTGTGTGTGAGTGTGTGAGTGTGTGTGAGTGTGTGTGTGTGTGTGTATGGGGATGTGTGTGTGTGTGTGTGTGTGGGAGAGTGTGAGTGTGCATGTGTGTGTGAGTGAGTGTGTGTGAGTGAGTGTGAGTGTGTGTGCGTGTGTGTCAGTGAGTGTTTGTGTGAGGGTGTGTGTGAGTGTGTGTGTGAGTGTGTGTG
>NC_091985.1:193738572-193743572 GCF_044704955.1 Pristiophorus japonicus
CCATTCAACAAGATCATGGCTGATCTGGCCGTGGACTCAGCTCCACTTACCCGCCCGCTCCCCATAACCCTTAATTCCCTTATTGGTTAAAAATCTATCTATCTGTGACTTGAATACATTCAATGAGCTAGCCTCAACTGCTTCCCTGGGCAGAGAATTCCACAGATTCACAACCCTCTGGGAGAAGAAATTCCTTCTCAACTCGGTTTTAAATTGGTTCCCCCGTATTTTGAGGCTGTGCCCCCTAGTTCTAGTCTCCGCGACCAGTGGAAACAACCTCTCTGCCTCAATCTTGTCTATCCCTTTCATTATTTTAAATGTTTCTATAAGATCACCCCTCATCCTTCTGAACTCCAACGAGTAAAGACCCAGTCTACTCAATCTATCTTCATAAGGCAACCCCCTCATCTCCGGAATCAGCCTAGTGAATCGTCTCTGTACCCCCTCCAAAGCCAGTATATCCTTCCTTAAGTAAGGTGACCAAAACTGCACGCAGTACTCCAGGTGCAGCCTCACCAATACCCTGTACAGTTGCAGAAGGACCTCCCTGCTTTTGTACTCCATCCCTCTCGCAATGAAGGCCAACATTCCATTCGCCTTCCTGATTACCTGCTGCACCTGCAAACTAACTTTTTGGGATTCATGCACAAGGACCCCCAGGTCCCTCTGCACCGCAGCATGTTGTAATTTCTCCCCATTCAAATAATATTCACTTTTACTGGTTTTTTTCCCAAGGTGGATGACCTCACACTTTCCGACATTGTATTCCATCTGCCAAACCTTCGCCCATTCGCTTAACCTATCTCAATCTCCTTGCAGCCTCTCTGAGTCCTCTACACAACCCGCTTTCTTTGTGTCATCTGCAAAACACTCTGTCCCCTCTCCCAGGTCATCTATGTATATTGTAAACAGTTTTGGTCCCAGCAGCGATCCCTGTGGCACACCACTAACCACCGATTTCCAAACCGAAAAGGACCCATTTATCCTGACTCTCTGCTTTCTGTTAGCTCGCCAATTCTCTATCGATGCTAATACATTTCCTCTGACTCTGCGTACCTTTATCTTCTGCAGTAACCTTTTGTGTGGCACCTTCTCTCTCACTCTCTCTCCATCTGTCTCTCTCTCTCCATCTGTTTCTCTCTCACTCTCTGTCCATCTGTTTCTCGCTCACTCTCTCACCATCTGGTCCTCTCTCACTCTCTCCCCCTCTGTTTCACTCTCTCTCGCCATCTGTTTCTCTCTCACTCTCTCACCATCTGTTTCTCTCTCTCTCCCTCGGTTTCTCGCTCACTCACCATCTGTTTCTCTCTCACTCTCTCTCCATCTGTTTTTCTCTCTCTCTCTCTCCATCTGTTTCTCTCTCACTCTCTCACCATCTGTTTCGCTCACTCTCTCTCCATCTGTTTCTCTCTCACCCTCCCCATTTATTTCTTACTCACTCTCTCCATCTGTTTCTCCCTCACTCCATCTGTTTCTCTCTCTCTCTCTCTCCATCTGTTTCTCTCTCATTCTCTCTCCAATTGTTTCTCTCTCTCTCTCACCATCTATTTCTCTCTCACTCTCTCTCTCATCTTAACAATATGAACCTCTCTCTAACTCCCTCTGCTGGTTGTGTGAGTGTGTGTATGTGTGAGTGTGTGTGTGAGTGAATGTGTGTAATTGAGTGTAATTGAGTGTGAGTGTGTGTGTGAGTGTGTGTGTGAGTGAATGTGTGAGTGTGTATGTGTATGAGTGTGTGTGTGTGTGTGTGTGCGAGTGAGTGTATGAGTGTGTGTGTTGTGTGAGTGAGTGTGTGTGTGTGAGTGTGTGCGTGTGTGAGTGCCAGTGTGTGAGAGTGTGACTGTGTGTGTTGTGTGAGTGAGTGTGTGTGAGTGTGTGTGAGTGTGTGAGTGTGTGTGTAGTGAGTGTGTGAGTAGTGAGTGTGAGTGTGTGTGTGTGTATGTGTATGTGAGTGTGCGTGAGTTTGCGTGTGTGTGGCTTTGTAAGTGTGAGTGTGTGAGTGTGTGATTGTGTATGTGCGTGCGTGTGTGAGTGTAAGTGTGGGTGTGTGTGTGAGTTTGAGTGAGCGCGCGTGTGTTTGTGAGTGTGTGTGTGAGTGTCTGTGTGTGAGTGTGTGCGTGTGTGTGTGTGTGCGAGTGAGTGTGTGAGTGTGTGTGTGTGAGTGTGTGTTTGAGTGTGTGTGTGTGTGAGAGTGTGTTTGTGTAGTGAGTGTGTGAGACTGTGTGAGTGAGTGTGTGTGTTGTGTGAATGTGTGTGTGTGAGTGTGTGTGTGTGTGTGTGTGTGTGTGCATGTGTGAGTGTGCGTGTGTGTGAGTGTGTGACTGTGTGAGTGTTTGTTGTGAGTGTGTGCGTGTGAGTGTGTGCCTGTGAGTGTGTGAGCGTGTGTGTGAATGTGTGTGCGTGAGTGTGTGAGTGTGTATGTGTGAGTGTGTGTGTTGTTTGACTGAGTGTGTGTGAGTGTGTGCTCTTATGTTTTAATATACATGACAGCCTATCCCTTTTTAGCCAGTGTGTAACAGACTCACCCTCTCTCCCTCTCTCCCCCTCTTTCCTCTCTTTCCTTCCCCCTCTCTCTCCCCATCACTCTGTCCATCGGCTTTGTTCAATCTCTCCATCTGTTTCTCTCACTCTCTCCATCTGTTTCTCTCTCTCTCTCTCTCCATCTGTTTCTCTCTCACTCTCTCCATCTGTTTCTCTCACTCTCGCTCCATCTGTTTCTCTCTCTCTCTCCATCTGTTTCTGTCTCACTCTCTCACCATCTGCTTTTCTCTCTCTCTCTGTCTGTTTCTCTCTCACTCTCTCACCATCTGTTTTTCTCTCTCTCTCTCTCTCTCTCCATCTGTTTCTGTCTCACTCTCACCATCTGCTTTTCTCTCTCTCTCCTCATCTGCTTCTCTCTCACTCACTCCATCTGTTTCTCTCTCACTCTCTCCATCTATTTCTTGCTCACTCTCTCCATCTGTTTCTCTCTCACTCTCTCTCCATCTGTTTCTCTCTCACTCTCTCTCCATCTGATTCTCTCTCACTCTCTCTACGTCGTTTTCTCTCACACTCTCTCACCATCTGTTTCTCTCTCTCTCTCACTCTCTCCATCTGTTTCTGTCTCACTCTCTCACCATCTGCTTTTCTCTCTCTCTCTCCGTCTGTTTCTCTCTCACTCTCTCACCATCTGTTTCTCTCTCTTTCTCTCTCTCTCCATCTGTTTCTCTCTCACTCTCTCCATCTATGTCTTGCTCACTCTCTCCATCTGTTTCTCTCTCTCTCTCCATCTGTTTCTCTCTCACTCTCTCCATCTGTTTCTCTCTCTCACTCTCTCCATCTGTTTCTCTCTCACTCTCACCATCTATTTCTTGCTCTCTCTCTCTCCATCTGTTTCTCGCTCACTCTCTCTCCATTTGTTTCTCACTCACTCTCTCACCATCTGTTTCTCTCTCTCTCTCCATGTGTTTCTCTCTCACTCTCTCTCTCATCTGTTTCTCTCTCACTCTCTCCATCTGTTTCTCTCTCACTCTCTCTCTCATCTGTTTCTCTCTCACTCTCTCCATCTGTTTTTCTCTCGTGCTCTCTCTCATCTTAACAATATGAACCTCTCTCTAACCCTCTGCTGGTTGTGTGAGTGTGTATGTGTGTGAGTGTGTGTGTGTGTGTGTGAATGTGTGTGTATGTGAGTGTGTGTGTGAGTGTGTGAGTGTGTGAGAGTGTGCGTGAGAATGTGTGTGTGAGTATGTGTGTGTGAGTGTGTGTGTGTGAGTGTGTGTGAGAGTGTGTGTGAGTGTAAGAGTGTTTGTGTGTGTGAGTGTGTGTGTATGTGTGTGTGAGTGTGTGTGTGTGAGTGTGTGAGTGCGTGAGAGTGTTTGTGAGTGTTTGTGTGTGTGTGTGTGAGTGTGTGTGTGAGTGCGTGTGTGTGTGAATGACTGAGTGTGTGCGTGAGTGTGTTTGTGAGTGTTGGTGTGTGTGTGAGTGTGTGTGTGTGTGTGAGTGTGTGTGTGTGAGAGTAGTTGTGTGAGTGAGTGTGTGCGTGAGTGTGTGTGTGTGTGTGTGTGAGAGTGTGTGTCTGATTGTGTGTGAGAGTGTGTATGATTGTGTGTGTGATTGTGTGTGTGAGTGTGTGTGTGAGTGTGTGTGTGAGTGTGTGTGAGTGTGTTTGTGAGTGTTTGTGTGCGTGAGTGTTTGTGAGTGTGTGTATGTGTGAGTGAGTGTTTGTGAGTGTTGGTGTGTGTGTGAGTGTGTGAGTGTTTGTGTGTGTGTGTGCGTGTGTGAGTGAGTGAGTGCATGAGTGTGTGCTTAAGTGTGGGTGTGTGAGTGTGTATGTGTGTTTGAGAGTGTGTGTGTGTGAGTGTGTGTGTGTGAGTGTGTGTGTGTGAGTGTGTGTGAGTGTGTTTGTGTGTGTGTGTGTGTGTGAGTGTGTGTGTGAGTGTGTGTGTATGTGAGTGAGCGTTTGTGAGTGTGTGTGTGAGTGTGTGTGTGTGAGTGAATGTGAGTGTGTAAGAGTGTTTGTGAGTGTGTGTGTGTGAGTGTGTGTGAGTGTGTGTGTGTGTGAGTGTTTGTGTGAGTGAGTGTGTGTGTGAGTGTGTGCGTGAGTGTGTGTGTGTGAGTTTGTGTGTGTGTGAATGTGCGAGTGTGTGTGAGCGTGTGTGTGAATGTGTGTGAGAGTGTGTGAGTGTGTGTGAGTGTGTTTGAGTGTGTGTGTGTGAGTGTGTGTGCGAGTGTGTGAGAGTGTGTGTGTGTGTTTGTGTGTGAGAGTGTGTATGAGTGTGCGTGTGTTTGTGTGTGTGAGTTTGTGAGTGTGTGTGAGTATGTGTGTGTGTGTGAGAGAGTGTGTGAGTTTGTGAGTGTGTGTGTGAGGGTGTTTGTGAGTGCTTGTGTGTATGTGTGTGTGTGTATGAGTGTTTGTGAGTGTATGTACGTGTGAGTGTGTGAGTGTGTTTGTGAGTGTTGGTGTGTGTGTGTGTGTGAGTGTGTGAGTGTTTGTGTGTGTGTGGGTGTGTGAGTGTGTGTGT
>NC_091985.1:193746072-193832797 GCF_044704955.1 Pristiophorus japonicus
TAGGAGCAGGAGTCGGCAATTTGGCCCCTGGAGCCTGCTCCGCCATTCAATAAGATCATGGCTGATCTGATCATGGACTCAGCTCCACTTCCCCGCCCGCTCCCCATAACCCTTTATCCCCTCAGACGAACATGCGACCTACCCTTTCTTTAACCACTGTGTTACAGTCCTTTTCCTCTTCATTCCTGTGTTAATGGAGTCACACCAGGAATACTATCACCGTGCCACGATTACCTGCTGTAACGTTCAAAGCCCAACAATCTCTTACGTTTGATTCAATAAAGTGGAGCCTTGTTTCGTGTCAGTACAAAGTGTTCAGGACCAATCTCAACCTCCCTGAATTCTTACAGCTGTTGTCTTCATGTTGTGGAGATTAATGGGCCCTCGATTGTTTAAATTCGTGCCGGGAAGTGCAAGTATAATTTTCCCCAGACTGATTCTACCCACACACCAGGATGCTGTCTGTAGCTCAAGTGCAAAACAGGATCTAAGCATTTGATTGATACACGGGGCATTCAATGTTGTCAAAATTATTAATGGGATAACGCAACAAAACATTCTGACTGCTCTACCCGTACTGCTACATCATTACCAGCATCAGGCCCTCCTGTATGGCTCAAAGAGGTTTTGAAGACCAGGCCCTCAAATCTGCCACCAAGCTCATGGTCTACAGGGCTGTAGTAACACCCGCCCTCCTGTATGGCTCAAAGACATGGACCATGTACAGCAGACACCTCAAGTCGCTGGAGAAATATCACCAACGATGCCTCCGCAAGATCCTACAAATCTCCTGGGAGGACAGATGCACCAACGTTAGCGTCCTCGACCAGGCCAACATCCCCAGCATCGAAGCACTGACCAGACTCGACCAGCTCCGCTGGGCAGGCCACATAGTTCTCATGTCTGACACGAGACTCCCAAAGCAAGCGCTCTACTCGGAACTCCTTCACGGCAAACGAGCCAAAGGCGGGCGGAGGAAACGTTACAAGGACACCCTCAAAGCCTCCCCGATAAAGTGCGATATCCCCCACCGACACCTGGGAGTCCCTGGTCATAGACCGCCCTCAGTGGAGGAAGTGCATCCGGGAGGGCGCTGAGCACCTCGAGTCTCGTCGCCGAGAGCGTGCAGAAATCAAGCGCAGGCAGCGGAGAGAGCGTGCGGCAAAACAGTCCCACCCACCCCTTCCTTCAACCACAGTCTGTTCCACCTGTGACAGAGACTGTAATTCCTGTATTGGACTGTTCAGTCACCTGAGAACTCACTTTTAGAGTGGAAGCAAGTCTTCCTCGATTTCGAGGGACTGCCTATGATGATGATGATTTATCCCTCAATCAACATAACAAAAAAACAGAAAATCTGGTCTTTATCACATTGCTGTGTGTGAGATCTTGCTGTGCGCAAATTGGCTGTCGCGTTTCCCACATTACAACAGTGACTGCACTCCAAAAGCACTTCATTGGCTGTAAACGCTTGTCTTGATGTCGTGAAAAACACTGTATAAGTTCAAGTCTTTTAATTACTCTATCAAAAAAAACCCTGACAAATACCCTCGCTCTCTCCGATTCCGAGGGACTGCCTATCATGACTGCCACATATGCACACACCAGAATGATATCGAGGGCTAAAAGGCATAAATTATGAGGACAGGTTATCGAAATGAGGTTTGTGTTCGACTGGAGTATTGTCTCCTTACCCAAGGAAGGATATACTTGCCATAGAGGGAGTGCAACGAAGGTTCACCAGACTGATTCCTGGGATGGGGGGATTGTCCGATGAGGAGAGAGTGAGCAGACTCGGCTTATATTCGCTAGAGTTTAGAAGAATGAGAGGTGATCTCATTGCAACCTTGTGCATCTAAATGGCCAAATTCTGTTCCTATTTCTTATGTTCTTATTAGTAGATTAAGGGGTGATCTAATCAATATAAGAACATAAGAAATAGGAACAGGAGTAGGCCATTGGAGCGCGGCACTGTCGGAGGGGCAGTACTGAGGGAGTGTTGCACTGTCGGAGGGGCAATACTGAGGGAGCGCTGCACTGTCAGAAAAGCAGTATTGAGGGAGTGCTGCACTGTCGGAGGGCAGTCCTGAGGGAGCTCCACACTTTCAGCGGGACATTACTGAGGGAGCGCTGCACTCTCGGAGGTGCACTACTGAGGGACCGCTGCAATGTTGGAGGGACAGTACTGAAGCAGTGCCTCACTGTTTGAGGGACAGTACTGAGGAGGTGCTGCTTTGTCAGTTGGGCAGTATTGAGCGAGTGCTGCACTGACGGAGTGCTGCACTGTCAGCGGGGCAGTACTGAGGGAGCGCTGCCTCAGTACTGCCCCTCCAACATTGCAGCGCTCCCTCAGTACTGCCCCTCCAACATTGCAGCGCTCCCTCAGTACTGCCCCTCCAACATTGCAGCGCTCCCTCAGTACTGCCCCTCCAATAGTGCAGTGCTCCCTCAGTACTGCCCCTCCAACATTGCAGCGCTCCCTCAGTACTGCCCCTCCAACATTGCAGCGCTCCCTCAGTACTGCCCCTCCAACATTGCAGCGCTCCCTCAGTATTGCCCCTCCAACATTGCAGCGCTCCCTCATTACTGCCCCTCCAACATTACAGCGCTCCCTCAATAGTGCCCCTCTGACAGTGCAGCACTCCCTCAGTACTGCCCCTCCGACAGTGTAGCGCTCCCTCAGTACAGCTCCTCCGATAGTGCAGCACTCCCTCAGTACTGCCCCTCTGACAATGCAGCACACCCTCAGTACTGCCCCTCCGTCAGTGCAGCGCTCCCTCAGTACTGCCCCTCTGGCGATGCAGTGCTCCCTCAGTACTGCCGCTCCAACAGTGCACCACTCTCTCAGTATTGCTACTCCAACAGTGCGGAGATCCCTCAGTACTGCCCCTCCAACAGTGAAGTGCTCTCTCTGTACTCTCACTCCAACACTGCAGCACTCCCTCAGTACTGCCCCCCGACAGTGTGGCGCTCCCTCAGTACAGCTCCTCTGCTAGTGCAGCGCTCCCTCAGTACTGCCCCTCTGACAGTGCAGCACTCCCTCAGTACTCCCCCGCGACAGTGTAGCACTCCCTCAGTACAGCCCCTCCGAAAGTGCAGGATTCCCTCAGTACTGCACCTCTGACAATGCAGCACACCTTCAGTGCTGCACCTCCGACAGTGCAGCACTCCCTCAGTACTACCTTTCTGACAGTGTAGCGCTCCCTCAGTACAGCTCCTCCGAAAGTGCAGGATTCCCTCAGTACTGCCCCTCCGACAGCGCGGCACACCCTCAGTACTGCCCCTCTGACAGTGCAGCAGTCCCTCAGTACTGCCCATCTGACAGTGCAGCGCTCCCTCAGTGCTGCCCATCCAACAGTTCAGCACGCCCTCAGTGTTGCCCCTCCGACAGCACAGCTCTCCCACAGTACTGCACCTCTGACAGCGCAGCACTCCCTTAGCACTGCCACACAAACAGTGCAGTGCTCCCTCAGTATTGCCTCTCTGACTGTGCAGCACTCCCTCAGTACTGCCTCTCTGACAATGCAGCGCTTCCTCAGTACTGCCCCTCCAACATTGCAGCGCTCCCTCAGTACTGCCCCTCCAACATTACAGCGCTCCCTCAATAGTGCCCCTCTGACAGTGCAGCACTCCCTCAGTACTGCCCCTCTGACAGTGTAGCGCTCCCTCAGTACAGCTCCTCCGATAGTGCAGCACTCCCTCAGTACTGCCCCTCTGACAATGCAGCACACCCTCAGTACTACCCCTCCGTCAGTGCAGCGCTCCCTCAGTACTGCCCCTCTGGCGATGCAGTGCTCCCTCAGTACTGCCGCTCCAACAGTGCAGCACTCTCTCAGTATTGCTACTCCAACAGTGCGGAGATCCCTCAGTACTGCCCCTCCAACAGTGAAGTGCTCCCTCTGTACTCTCACTCCAACACTGCAGCACTCCCTCAGTACTGCCCCCCGACAGTGTGGCGCTCCCTCAGTACAGCTCCTCTGCTAGTGCAGCACTCCCTCAGTACTGCCCCTCTGACAATGCAGCACACCCTCAGTACTGCACCTCCGTCAGTGCAGCGCTCCCTCAGTAGTGCCCCTCTGACAGTGCAGCACTCCCTCAGTACTCCCCCGCGACAGTGTAGCACTCCCTCAGTACAGCCCCTCCGAAAGTGCAGGATTCCCTCAGTACTGCCCCTCCGACAGCGCGGCACACCCTCAGTACTGCACCTCTGACAGTGCAGCAGTCCCTCAGTACTGCCCATCTGACAGTGCAGCGCTCCCTCAGTGCTGCCCATCCAACAGTTCAGCACGCCCTCAGTGTTGCCCCTCCGACAGCACAGCACTCCCACAGTACTGCACCTCTGACAGCGCAGCACTCCCTTAGCACTGCCACACAAACAGTGCAGTGCTCCCTCAGTATTGCCCCTACGACAGTGCAGCACTCACTCTGTACTGCCCCTCTGACAGTGCAGTGCTCCCACAGTACTCTCACTCCAACACTGCAGCACTCCTTCAGTACTGCCCCTCCGACAGTGCATCATTCCCTCAGTACTCCCGCTCCAACACTGCAGCACTCCCTCAGTACTGCCCCTCCGACAGTGCAGCACTCCCTCAGTACTGCTCCTCCGACAGTACAGCGCACCCTCAGTACTGCCCCTTCGACAGTACAGCGCTCCCTCAGTACTGCCCCTCCAACAGTGCAGCGCTCACTCGGCACTGCCCCTCCGACAATGCAGCACTCTCTCAGTCCTGCCCCTCAGACAATGCAGCGCCCCCTCAGCACTGCCCCTCCGACAGTGCAGCACTCCCTCAGTACTGCCCCTCCGACAGTGTAGCGCTCTCTCAGTACTGCCCCTCCGACAGTGCAGCAGTCCCTCAGTACTGCCCCTCCGACAGCGCGGCACACCCTCAGTACTGCCCCTCTGACAGTGCAGCAGTCCCTCAGTACTGCCCATCTGACAGTGCAGCGCTCCCTCAGTGCTGCCCATCCAACAGTTCAGCACGCCCTCAGTGTTGCCCCTCCGACAGCACAGCACTCCCACAGTACTGCACCTCTGACAGCGCAGCACTCCCTTAGCACTGCCACACAAACAGTGCAGTGCTCCCTCAGTATTGCCTCTCTGACTGTGCAGCACTCCCTCAGTACTGCCTCTCTGACAATGCAGCACGCCCTCAGTACTGCCTCTCCAACAGTTCAGCGCTCCCTCAGTACTGCCTCTCTGACAGTGCAGCACTCCCGCTCTGACAGTGCAGCACTCCCTCAGTACTACCTCTCCGACAGTGCAGCGCTCCCTCAGTACTGCCTCTCCGACTGTGCAGCACTCCCTCAGTACTGCCTCTCTGACAATGCAGCACTCCCTCAGTACTGCCTCTCCGACAGTGTAGCGCTCGCTCAGTACTGCCCCTCCGACAGTGCAGCGCTCCCTCAGTACTGCCTCTCCGACAGTGTAGCGCTCCCTCAGTACTGCACCTCCGTTAGTGTAGCACTCCCTCAGTACTGCCCCTCCGACAGTGCAGCGCTCCCTCAGTACTGCCTCACCGAAGAGCAGCACTCCCTCAGTACTGCCCCTCTGACTGTGCAGCATTCCCTCAGTACTGCCCCTCCGACAGTGCAGCGCTTCCTCAGTATTGCCCCTCTGACAGTGCAGTGCTCCCTCAGTACTGCTCCCCGACAGTGTAGCGCTCGCTCAGTACTGTCGCTCCAACAGTGCAGCGCTCCCTCAGTACTGACCCTCCGACAGTGCGGCACTCCCTCAGTACTGCCCCTCCGACAGTGCAGCACTCCCTCAGTACTGCCCATCCGACAGTGCGGCGCTCCCTCAGTACTGCTCCTCCGACAGTGTAGCACTCCTCAGTACTGCCCCTACGACAGTGCAGCACTCACTCTGTACTGCCCCTCTGACAGTGCAGTGCTCCCTCAGTACTCCCGCTCCAACACTGCAGCACTCCCTCAGTACTGCTCCTCCGACAGTGCAGCGCACCCTCAGTACTGCCCCTCCGACAGTACAGTGCTCCCTCAGTAGTGCCCCTCCAACAGTGCAGCACTCCCTCAATGCTGCCCCTCCGACAGTGCGGCACTCCCTCAGTACTTCCCCTCCGACAGTGCAGCACCCCCTCAGCACTGCCCCTCCGACAGTGCGGCACTCCCTCAGCACTGCCGCTCAGACGCTCTGGCACTCCCTCAGCACTGCCCCTCCGACAGTCTGCCACTCTCTCAGTGCTGCCACTCCGACAGTGCAACACTCCCTCGTTACTGCCCCACCAACAGTGCAGCACTCCCTCAATGCTGCCTCTCCGACAGTGCAGTGCTCCCTCAGTACTGCCCCACCAACAGTGCAATAATCTCTCAGTACTGCCCCTCCAACAGTGCAGCTCTCCCTCAGCACTGCAACTCCGACAGTGTCGCACTCCCTCAGTAATGTCCCTCCAACAGTGCCGCGCTTTCTCAGTGCTGCCCCTCCGACAGTGCAGCGCTCTCTCAGTATTGCCCCTCCGACAATGCAGCGCTCCCTCAGTACTGCCCCACCGACAGTGCAGCACTCCCTCAGTACTGCCCCTCCGACTGTGCAGCACTCCCTCAGTAGTGCACCTCCGACAGTGCAGCACACACTCAGTACTGCACCTCCGAGAGTGCAGCACTTCCTCAGTACTGTCCCTCACAGTGCTGAACACCCTCAGTACGACCCCTCTGACAGTGCAGCGTTCCCTCAGTACTACCCCTCCGACTGTGCAGCACTCCCTCAGTACTGCCCCTCCGACAGTGCAGCACACCCTCAGTACTGCCCCTCCAACAGTGCAGCACTCACTCTGTACTGCCCCTCTGACAGTGCAGTGCTCCCTCAGTACTGCCCCTCACAGTGCTGAACACCCTCAGTACTGCCCCTCCGACAGTGCAGCACTCCCTCAGTACTGCCGCTCCGACACTGCAGCACTCCCTCAGTACTGCCTCTCATACCGTGCAGCACTCCCTCAGTACTGCCCCTCCAACAGTGCAGCGCTCACTCGGCACTGCCCCTCCGACAATGCAGCACTCTCTCAGTACTGCCCCTCAGACAATGCAGCTCTCCCTCAGCACTGCAACTCCAACAGTGTAGCACTCCCTCAGTAATGTCCCTCCAACAGTGCCGCGCTTTCTCAGTGCTGCCCCTCCGACAGTGGAGCACTCCCTCAGTACTGCCCCTCCGACAGTGCAGCGCACTCTCAGTACTGACCCACCGACAGTGCAGCGCTCCCTCAGTACTGCCCCTCCAACAGTGCAGCGCTCACTCGGCACTGCCCCTCCGACAGTGCAGAGCTCCCTCAGCACTGCAACTCCGACAGTGCAGCACTCCCTCAGTACTGCCCCTCTGACTGTGCAGACATTCCCTCAGTACTGCCCCTCTGACAGCGCGGCGTTCCCTCAGTACTGCCCCTCCAACTGTGCAGCACTCCCTCAGTACTGCCCCTCCGACAGTGCAGCACACCCTCAGTACTGCCCCTTCGACATTGCAGCGCTCCCTCAGTACTGCCCCTCCGACAGTGCAGCACGCCCCCAGTACTGCCCCTCCGACAGTGCAGCACTCCCTCAGTACTGCCCCTCCGCCAGTGCAGCACTCCCTCAGTACTGCCCCTCCGACAGTGCAGCGCACTCTCAGTACTGACCCACCGACAGTGCAGCGCTCCCTCAGTACTGCCCCTCCAACAGTGCAGCGCTCACTCGGCACTGCCCCTCCGACAGTGCAGCGCTCCCTCAGCACTGCAACTCCGACAGTGTAGCACTCCCCAGTAATGTCCCTCCAACAGTGCCGCGCTTTCTCAATGGTGCCCCTCCGACAGTGCAGAACTCCCTCAGGACTGCCCCTCCGAAAGTGCAGCGCTCTCTCAGTAACGCCCCTTCGACAGGGCAGCGCTCTCTCAGTACTGCCCCTCCGACAAAGCAGCGCTCCCTCAGCACTGCCCCTCCGACAGTGCAGCACTCCCACAGTACTGCCCCTCCGACAGTGCAGCAGTCTCTCAGTACTGCCCATCCAACAGTTCAGCACGCCCTCAGTGTTGCCCCTCCGACAGCACAGCACTCCCTCAGTACTGCCCCTCTGACAATGCAGCTCTCCCTTAGCACTGCCACACAAACAGTGCAGTGCTCCCTCAGTACTCCCCCTCTGACAGTACAGCGCTCTCTCACTACTGCCCCTCCGACAGTGCAGCACTCCCTCAGTACTGCCCCTCCGACAGAGCAGCATTCCCTCAGTACTGCCCCTCCGACAATGCAGCACTCCCTCAGCACTGCCCCTCCGACAGTGCGGCACTCCCTCAGTACTGCCCTTCCGACAGTGCGGCACTCCCTCAGCACTGCCGCTCAGATGGTCTGGCACTCCCTCAGCCGTGCCCCTCCGATGGTCTGGCATTCCCTCAGTACTGCCCCTCCGGCAGTGCAGCACTCCCTCAATGCTGCCCCTCCGACAGTGCAGCGCTCCCTCAGTACTGCCCCACCGACAGTGCAGCACTCCCTCAGTACTGCCCCTCCGACAGTACAGCACACCCTGAGTACTGCCCCTCTGACAGCGCGGCTTTCCCTCAGTACCGCCCCTCCGACTGTGCAGCACTCCCTCAGTACTGCCCCTCTGACAGCGCGGCGTTCCCTCAGTACCGCCCCTCCGATAGTGCAGCACTCCCTCAGTACTGTCCCTCACAGTGCTGAACACCCTCAGTACGACCCCTCTGACAGTGCAGCATTCACTCAGTACTGCCCCTCCGACTGTGCAGCACTCCCTCAGTACTGCCCTTCCGACTGTGCAGCACTCCCTCAATATTGCCCCTCCGACAGTGCAGCACTCCCTCAGTATTGCCCCTCCGACAGTGCGGCGCTCCCTCAGTACTGCCCCTCCGACAGTGCAGCACACCCTCAGTACTGCCCCTCCGACAGTGCAGCTCTCCCTCAGCACTGCAACTCCGACAGTGTAGCACTCCCTCAGTAATGTCCCTCCGACAGTGCAGCGCTCTCTCAGTGCTGCCCCTCCGACAGTGCAGCACTCCCTCAGTACTGCGCCTCCGACAGTGCAGCGCTCCCTAAGTACTGACTCACCGACAGTGCAGCACTCCCTCAGTACTGCGCCTCCGACAGTGCAGCACTCCCTCAGTACTGACCCACCAACAGTGCAGCACTCCCTCAGTACTGCCCCTCCGACAGTACAGCACACCCTCAGTACTGCCCCTCTGACAGCGCAGCGTTCCCTCAGTACTGCCCCTCCAACTGTGCAGCATTCACTCAGTACTGCACCTCCGACAGTGCAGCACACCCTCAGTACTGCCCTTCCGATAGTGCAGCACTCCCTCAGTACTGTCCCTCACAGTGCTGAACACATTCAGTACGACCCCTCTGACAGTGCAGCACTCCCTCAGTACTGCCCCTCCGACTGTGCAGCACTCCCTCAGTACTGCCCCTCCGACTGTGCAGCACTCCCTCGGTATTGCCCCTCCGACAGTGCAGCACTCCCTCAGTACTGCCCCTCTGACTGTGCAGACATTCCCTCAGTACTGCCCCTCTGACAGCGCGGCGTTCCCTCAGTACTGCCCCTCCAACTGTGCAGCACACCCTCAATACTGCCCCTCCGACAGTGCAGCACACCCTCAGTACTGCCCCTTCGACATTGCAGCGCTCCCTCAGTACTGCCCCTCCGACAGTGCAGCACTCCCCCAGTACTGCCCCTCCGACAGTGCAGCACTCCCTCAGTACTGCCCCTCCGCCAGTGCAGCACTCCCTCAGTACTGCCCCTCCAACAGTGCAGCGCTCACTCGGCACTGCCGCTCCGACAATGGAGCACTCCCTCAGTAATGCCCCTCCGACAGTGCAGCGCACTCTCAGTACTGACCCACCGACAGTGCAGCGCTCCCTCAGTACTGCCCCTCCAACAGTGCAGCGCTCACTCGGCACTGCCCCTCCGACAGTGCAGAGCTCCCTCAGCACTGCAACTCCGACAGTGTAGCACTCCCCAGTAATGTCCCTCCAACAGTGCCGCGCTTTCTCAATGGTGCCCCTCCGACAGTGCAGAACTCCCTCAGGACTGCCCCTCCGAAAGTGCAGCGCTCTCTCAGTAACGCCCCTTCGACAGGGCAGCGCTCTCTCAGTACTGCCCCTCCGACAAAGCAGCGCTCCCTCAGCACTGCCCCTCCGACAGTGCAGCACTCCCACAGTACTGCCCCTCCGACAGTGCAGCAGTCTCTCAGTACTGCCCATCCAACAGTTCAGCACGCCCTCAGTGTTGCCCCTCCGACAGCACAGCACTCCCTCAGTACTGCCCCTCTGACAATGCAGCTCTCCCTTAGCACTGCCACACAAACAGTGCAGTGCTCCCTCAGTACTCCCCCTCTGACAGTACAGCGCTCTCTCACTACTGCCCCTCCGACAGTGCAGCACTCCCTCAGTACTGCCCCTCCGACAGAGCAGCATTCCCTCAGTACTGCCCCTCCGACAATGCAGCACTCCCTCAGCACTGCCCCTCCGACAGTGCAGAACTCCCTCAGGACTGCCCCTCCGAAAGTGCAGCGCTCTCTCAGTAACGCCCCTTCGACAGGGCAGCGCTCTCTCAGTACTGCCCCTCCGACAAAGCAGCGCTCCCTCAGCACTGCCCCTCCGACAGTGCAGCACTCCCACAGTACTGCCCCTCCGACAGTGCAGCAGTCTCTCAGTACTGCCCATCCAACAGTTCAGCACGCCCTCAGTGTTGCCCCTCCGACAGCACAGCACTCCCTCAGTACTGCCGCTCAGATGGTTTGGCACTCCCTCAGCAGTGCCCCTCCGATGGTCTGGCATTCCCTCAGTACTGCCCCTCCGGCAGTGCAGCACTCCCTCAATGCTGCCCCTCCGACAGTGCAGCGCTCCCTCAGTACTGCCCCACCGACAGTGCAGCACTCCCTCAGTACTGCCCCTCCGACAGTACAGCACACCCTGAGTACTGCCCCTCTGACAGCGCGGCTTTCCCTCAGTACCGCCCCTCCGACTGTGCAGCACTCCCTCAGTACTGCCCCTCTGACAGCGCGGCGTTCCCTCAGTACCGCCCCTCCGATAGTGCAGCACTCCCTCAGTACTGTCCCTCACAGTGCTGAACACCCTCAGTACGACCCCTCTGACAGTGCAGCATTCACTCAGTACTGCCCCTCCGACTGTGCAGCACTCCCTCAGTACTGCCCTTCCGACTGTGCAGCACTCCCTCAGTATTGCCCCTCCGACAGTGCAGCACTCCCTCAGTATTGCCCCTCCGACAGTGCAGCGCTCCCTCAGTACTGCCCCTCTGACAGTGCAGCACACCCTCAGTACTGCCCCTCCGACAGTGCAGCTCTCCCTCAGCACTGCAACTCCGACAGTGTAGCACTCCCTCAGTAATGTCCCTCCGACAGTGCAGCGCTCTCTCAGTGCTGCCCCCTACGACAGTGCAGCACTCCCTCAGTACTGCGCCTCCGACAGTGCAGCGCTCCCTAAGTACTGACTCACCGACAGTGCAGCACTCCCTCAGTACTGCGCCTCCGACAGTGCAGCACTCCCTCAGTACTGACCCACCAACAGTGCAGCACTCCCTCAGTACTGCCCCTCCGACAGTACAGCACACCCTCAGTACTGCCCCTCTGACAGCGCGGCGTTCCCTCAGTACTGCCCCTCCAACTGTGCAGCATTCACTCAGTACTGCACCTCCGATAGTGCAGCACTCCCTCAGTACTGTCCCTCACAGTGCTGAACACCCTCAGTACGACCCCTCTGACAGTGCAGCACTCCCTCAGTACTGCCCCTCCGACTGTGCAGCACTCCCTCAGTACTGCCCCTCCGACTGTGCAGCTCTCCCTCAGTACTGCCCCTCCGACAGTGCAGCTCTCCCTCAGCACTGCCCCTCCGACTGTGCAGCTCTCCCTCAGTATTGCCCCTCTGACAGTGCAGCACTCCCTCAGTACTGCCCCTCTGACAGTGCAGCACACCCTCAGTACTGCCCCTCCGACAGTGCAGCTCTCCCTCAGCACTGCAACTCCGACAGTGCAGCACTCCCTCAGTACTGCGCCTCCGACAGTGCAGCACTCCCTCAGTACTGACCCACCGACAGTGCAGCATTCCCTCAGTACTGCCCCTCCGACAGTACAGCACACCCTCAGTACTGCCCCACCGACAGTACAGCACACCCTCAGTACTGCCCCTCTGACAGCGCGGCGTTCCCTCAGTACTGCCCCTCCAACTGTGCAGCACTCCCTCAGTACTGCCCCTCCGACTGTGCAGCACTCCCTCAGTACTGCCCCTCCGACTGTGCAGCACTCCCTCAGTATTGCCCCTCCGACAGTGCAGCACTCCCTCAGTATTGCCCCTCCGACAGTGCGGCGCTCCCTCAGTACTGCCCCTCTGACAGTGCAGCACACCCTCAGTACTGCCCCTCCGACAGTGTAGCACTCCCTCAGTAATGTCCCTCCGACAGTGCAGCGCTCTCTGAGTGCTGCCCCTCCGACAGTGCAGCACTCCCTCAGTACTGCGCCTCCGACAGTGCAGCGCTCCCTAAGTACTGACTCACCGACAGTGCAGCACTCCCTCAGTACTGCGCCTCCGACAGTGCAGCACTCCCTCAGTACTGACCCACCAACAGTGCAGCACTCCCTCAGTACTGCCCCTCCGACAGTACAGCACACCCTCAGTACTGCCCCTCTGACAGCGCGGCGTTCCCTCAGTACTGCCCCTCCAACTGTGCAGCACTCACTCAGTACTGCACCTCCGACAGTGCAGCACACCCTCAGTACTGCCCTTCCGATAGTGCAGCACTCCCTCAGTACTGTCCCTCACAGTGCTGAACACCCTCAGTACGACCCCTCTGACAGTGCAGCACTCCCTCAGTACTGCCCCTCCGACTGTGCAGCACTCCCTCAGTACTGCCCCTCCGACTGTGCAGCACTCCCTCAGTATTTCCCCTCCGACAGTGCAGCACTCCCTCAGTACTGCCCCTCCGACTGTGCAGCACTCCCTCAGTATTTCCCATCCGACAGTGCAGCTCTCCCTCAGCACTGCAACTCCGACAGTGTAGCACTTCCTCAGTGCTGCCCCTCCGACAGTGCAGCACTCCCTCAGTACTGCGCCTCCGACAGTGCAGCACTCCCTCAGTACTGACCCACCGACAGTACAGCACACCCTCAGTACTGCCCCTCTGACAGCGCGGCGTTCCCTCAGTACTGCCCCTCCAACTGTGCAGCACTCCCTCAGTACTGCCCCTCCGACTGTGCAGCACTCCCTCAGTATTGCCCCTCCGATAGTGCAGCACTCCCTCAGTATTGCCCCTCCGACAGTGCAGCACTCCCTCAGTATTGCCCCTCCGACAGTGCGGCGCTCCCTCAGTACTGCCCCTCCGACAGTGCAGCGCTCCCTCAGTACTGCCCCTCTGACAGTGCAGCACACCCTCAGTACTGCCCCTCCGACAGTGCAGCTCTCCCTCAGCACTGCAACTCCGACAGTGTAGCACTCCCTCAGTAATGTCCCTCCGAAAATGCAGCGCTCTCTCAGTGCTGCCCCTCCGACAGTGCAGCACTCCCTCAGTACTGCGCCTCCGACAGTGCAGCACTCCCTCAGTGCTGCCCCTCCGACAGTGCAGCACTCCCTCAGTACTGCCCCTCCGACAGTGCAGCGCTCCCTCAGTCCTGACCCACCGACAGTGCAGCACTCCCTCAGTACTGCCCCTCCGACAGTACAGCACACCCTCAGTACTGCCCCTCTGACAGCGCGGCGTTCCCTCAGTACTGCCCCTCCAACTGTGCAACACTCCCTCAGTACTGCCCCTCCGACAGTGCAGTACTCCCTCAGTACTGCCCCTCCGACAGTGCAACACTCCCTCAGTACTGCACCTCAGACAGTGCAGCACACCCTCAGTACTGCCCCTCCGATAGTGCAGCACTCCCTCAGTACTGTCCCTCACAGTGCTGAACACCCTCAGTACTACCCCTCTGACAGTACAGCACTCCCTCAGTACTGCCTCTCCGACAGTGCTGCACTCTCTCAGTGCTGTGATGGAAGTTTGTGAGTGTGGAATGTTGTAAATGAATCTTGGTGCTTTGAGAATGAGTTGTTGGAGACAATCCAAACACCCCGCCATTTGTGGGTTTTCGCGGGACCCAGCAACAGGGGCTGAAGGAGGCATTGTGTGATTGGCTGGGCGGGGATTTCCATATCCAATCAGGAGGCTGGGTTGCGCATTCCAGCGCCCGATTTAAGGCAGTAACGGACTTTTGGTGCGGGCGGCGCTCGGAGCGGCGGAGCGGAGTCAGTGGGAGCGGCGGAGTCAGTGTCAGTGTCAGTGCAAGTCAGAGTCAGTGTTAGTGTGAGAGTTAGAGTTAGAGTTCGTGTTCGTGTTTGAGCAAGTTAGTGTGAGTGTCAGAGTCAGAGTTAGAGTTAGAGTTAGTGTTAGAGCTGGTGTGAGTGTTAGAGTTCGTGTCAGAGTTAGTGTTAGTGTGAGTGTTAGTGTTAGTGTTCGAGCAATTCAGAGTTAGTGTTAGTGTGAGTGTCAGAGTTAGTGTGAGTGTTAGTGTTAGTGTCAGAGTTAGTGTGCGAGGCAGAGTTAGAGCCAGTCAGTGTCACAGTCAGTGTCAGTGATGGCCCTCTGCATCCTCAGCATCCTCAGCATCTTCCTCATGGCAGCTCCTGTCCGGCTCAAGGCGTCTCAATGCTGTAAGATGCTCATCCCTCTCCCTCCGTCCGTACCTCCGTCTCCCAGACTGGCTCTCTCAGTCCCTCTCTCTATATCTCTCTGTCTCTAGCTCTTTGCCTGTCCGTCTATCTCTAGCTATGTATATATCTCTCTGACTATCTCTGTTTCGCTCAATATCTCTCTATATACCTCTCTCTCTACTCTCTGTCTCTCTGTCTCTCTGTCTCTCTATCTATCTATCTATCTATCTATCTCTCTGTCTCTGTCTCTGTCTGTCTGTCTGTCTACCTGTCTATTTGCCTGTCTGTCTGTCTGTCCGTCTCTCTATCTACCTGTCTCTCTCTCTGTCCATCTATCTGTCTGTCTACCTGTCTCTCCGTCTGTCCATCTATCTATCTATCTACCTGTCTCTCCGTCTGTCCATCTATCTATCTATCTACCTGTCTCTCCGTCTGTCCATCTATCTATCTATCTACCTGTCTCTCCGTCTGTCCATCTATCTATCTATCTACCTGTCTCTCCGTCTGTCCATCTATCTATCTATCTACCTGTCTCTCCGTCCGTCCATCTATCTACCTGTCTGTCTCTCTGTTTCTCTATATATCTGTCCATCTATCGACCTCGCTGTATATCTATCTATCTATCTATCTATCTGTCTCTCTCCGTCTTTCTCTCTATCTGGTCATGTCCCTATTTCTCTCTCTCTACCCATCAAACCAATATATATCTCTTCAGGTGTCTTGTATGTATTTATTTATTATGCAATGAATGAATGTAATTATTTATAGATTTGTTTGCTGAGAAACTAACTTGCTCATTTTGGTTTATTTGTTAAAGTGCCAATGAGCTGTTTGTTTGTTTTTGTATTGATGTATTGATGTGGATATATTACTGATGACCAACCTCGGGTAGTTTCAGTAGGCTGTATCGCTCTGTTCCCTCTGGCCCCAGACTGCACAATTTGTGTCCACACCTTCCATAAGCAGCACAATCAAAAATATTAAAAGGTCTGAAGCGACAGAGAAATCTCACTAACATCTTGTAACACTGTTAACGGGTTACACATTTTCCAGTTGTGCAAAGGAGCTATCTGGGGAATAGAGGGGCAATTAGAAAGAATAGCGCCTTAAATACCAAAGGGTGGCACAAAGCGATTTACAGCCAATGAAGTACTTTTTAAAGTGTAGTCACTGTTGTACTGTCGGAAACACAGCACAAATTTATGCACAGCAAGCTCCCACAAACAGGAATGTGATAATGATTAGATAATCTGTTTTTTAGTGATATTGATTGAGCGATCAATATTGTCCATGACTCAGCTACACTTTTTCGAAATAGAGCCACAGGATCTTCTGTGCAGACCTGAGACTAGCCTCGATTTAAAATCTCAGCTGAGAAACAGCACCTCTGAGAGTGCAGCACTCTCTCAGTACTGCCCCTCCGACCGTGCAGCACTCCCTCAGTACTGTCCCTGAGACAGTGCTGCATTCCCTCAGTACTGCCCCTCCGACAGTGCGGCGCTCCCTCAGTACTGCCCCTCAGACAGTGCAGCACTACCTCAGTACTGCCCTTCCGACATTGTGGCCCTCCCTCAGTACTGCACCTCCGATAGTGCAACGCTCCCTCAGTACTGTCCCTCCGACAGTGCAGCACTCCCTCGGTACTGCCCCTCCGACAGTGCAGCCCTCCCTCAGTACTGCCCCTCCAACAGTGCAGCGCTCCCTCAGTACGGCCCCTCCGACAGTTCAGCGCTCCCTCAGTACTGCCCCTCCGACAGTGCAGCGCTCCCTCAGTACTGCCCCTCCGACAGTGCAGCGCTCCCTCAGTACTGCCCCTCCGACAGAGCTGCACTACCTCAGTACTGCCCCTCCGACAGTGCAGCACTCCCCAGTCCTGCCCCTCCTTCAGTGCAGCACTCCGAGTACTGCCCATGACAGTGTGCTCCCTCAGTACTGCCCTCCTACAGTGTTGCACACCCTCAGTACTACCCCTCCAACAGTGCAGCGCACCCTCAGTATTGCCTCTCCGATGTGGCGACGCTCCCTCAGTACTGTACCTCCGACAGTGCAGTGCTCCCTCCGTACTGCCCCTCCAACAGTGTGTCGCTCTGTCAGTAATGCCCCTCCAACAGTGCAGCACTAACTCAGTACCGAACCTCCGACAGTGCAACGCCCCCTCAGTACTGCCCTTCCGACATTGTGGCCCTCTCTCAGTACTGCCCCTCCAACTGTGCAGCACTCCCTCTTTACTGCCCCTCCGACAGAGCAGAGCTCACTCTTTACTGCCCCTCCGACAGTGCAGTGCCTCCTCAGTACTGCCCCTCCGACAGTGCGGCGCTCCCTCAGTACTGCCCCTCCGACAGTGCGGCGCACCCTCAGTATTGCCCCTCCAACTGTGCAGCACTCCCTTTTTACTGCCCCTCCGACAGAGCAGAGCTCCCTCAGTACTGCCCCTGTGACAATGCAGTGCTCCCTCTGTTCTGCCCCTCCGACAGTGCAGCGCTCCCTCAGTACTGCCCCTGTGACAGTGCAGCACTCCCTCAGTACTGCCCCTCCGAAAGTGTAGCACTCCCTCAGTACTGCCCCTCCGACATTGCAGCATTCCTTTAGTACTGCCCCTCCGACATTGCAGCATTCCCTCAGTACTGCCCCTCCGACAGTGCAGCACTCCCTCAGTACTGCCCCTCTGAAAGTGTAGCACTCCCTCAGTACTGCCCCTCCGACATTGCAGCACTCCCTCAGTACTGCCCCTCCAACAGAGCAGAGCTCCTGCTTTACTGCCCCTCCGACAGTGCAGTGCTCCCTCAGTACTGCCCCTCCGACAGTGCGGCGCTCCCTCAGTATTGCACCTCCAACTGTGCAGCACTCCCTCAGTACTGCCCCTCCAACAGAGCAGAGCTCCCGCTTTACTGCCCCTCCGACAGTGCAGCGCCTCCTCAGTACTGCCCCTCCAACAGAGCAGAGCTCCCGCTTTACTGCCCCTCCGACAGTGCAGCGCTCCCTCAGTACTGCCCCTCCGACAGTGCAGCACTCTCTCAGTACTGGCCCTTCGAGAATGCGTCGCTCGCTCAGTACTGCCCCTCCGACAGTGCAGTGCTCCCTCTGTTCTGCCCCTCCGACAGTGCAGCGCTCCCTCAGTACTGACCCTCCGACAGTGCAGTTCTCCCTCTGTACTGCCCCTCCAACAGTGCAGCACTCCCTCAGTACTGCACCTCCGACAGTGCAGTGCTCCCTCAGTACTACCCCTGTGACAGTGCAGTGCTCCCTCAGTACTGCAACTCCGACAGTGCAGCATTCCCTCATTACTGCCCCTCCGAAAGTGCAGCGCTCCCTCAGTACTGCCCCTCCGAAGGTGCAGCGCTCCCTCAGTACTCCCCCTCCGACAGTGTGTCGCTTCCTCAGTACTGCCTCTCCGACAGTGCAGCATTCCCTCAGTACTGCCCCTCCTACAGTGCAGCATTCCCTCAGTACTGCCCCTCCGACAGTGCAGCGCTCCCTCATTACTGCCCCTCCGACAGTGCAGCATTCCCTCAGTACTGCCCCTCCGACAGTGCAGCGCTCCCTCATTACTGCCCCTCCGACAGTGCAGCATTCCCTCATTACTGCCCCTCCGAAAGTGCAGCGCTTCCTCAGTACTGCCCCTCTGACATTTCGGCGCTCCCTCAGTACTGCCCCTCCGAAAGTGCAGAGCTCCCTCAGTACTGCCCCTCCGACAGGGCAGCGCTCCCTCAGTACTACCCCTCCGACAGTGCAGCGCTCCCTCAGTACTGCCGCTCTGACAGTGCAGCACTCCCTCAGTACTGCCCCTCCGACAGTGCAGCGCTCCCTCAGTACTGCCCCTCCGACAGTGCAGCGCTCCCTCAGTACTGCCCCTCCGACAGTGCAGCGCTCCCTCAGTACTGCCGCTCCGACAGTGCGGCACTCCCTCAGTACTGCCCCTCCGACAGTTCGGCACTCCCTCAGTACTGCCTCTCCGACAGTGCAGCACTCTCTCAGTACTGCCCCTCCGACAGTGCAGCACACCTTCAGAACTGCTCCACAGAGAGTGCAGCGGTCCCTCAGTACTGCCCCTCCGACAGTGCAGCACACCTTCAGAACTGCTCCACAGAGAGTGCAGCGGTCCCTCAGTACTGCCCCTCCGACAGTGCGGCACTCCCTCAGTACTGCCCCTCCAACAGAGCAGAGCTCCCGCTTTACTGCCCCTCCGACAGTGCAGCGCCTCCTCAGTACTGCCCCTCCAACAGAGCAGAGCTCCCGCTTTACTGCCCCTCCGACAGTGCAGCACTCTCTCAGTACTGCCCCTTCGAGAATGCGTCGCTCGCTCAGTACTGCCCCTCCGACAGTGCAGTGCTCCCTCTGTTCTGCCCCTCCGACAGTGCAGCGCTCCCTCAGTACTGACCCTCCGACAGTGCAGTTCTCCCTCTGTACTGCCCCTGTTACAGTGCAGCGCTCCCTCAGTACTGCACCTCCGACAGTGCAGTGCTCCCTCAGTACTACCCCTGTGACAGTGCAGTGCTCCCTCAGTACTGCAACTCCGACAGTGCAGCATTCCCTCATTACTGCCCCTCCGAAAGTGCAGCGCTCCCTCAGTACTGCCCCTCCGAAGGTGCAGCGCTCCCTCAGTACTCCCCCTCCGACAGTGTGTCGCTTCCTCAGTACTGCCTCTCCGACAGTGCAGCATTCCCTCAGTACTGCCCCTCCTACAGTGCAGCATTCCCTCAGTACTGCCCCTCCGACAGTGCAGCGCTCCCTCATTACTGCCCCTCCGACAGTGCAGCATTCCCTCATTACTGCCCCTCCGAAAGTGCAGCGCTTCCTCAGTACTGCCCCTCTGACATTTCGGCGCTCCCTCAGTACTGCCCCTCCGAAAGTGCAGAGCTCCCTCAGTACTGCCCCTCCGACAGGGCAGCGCTCCCTCAGTACTACCCCTCCGACAGTGCAGCGCTCCCTCAGTACTGCCGCTCCGACAGTGCAGCACTCCCTCAGTACTGCCCCTCCGACAGTGCAGCGCTCCCTCAGTACTGCCCCTCCGACAGTGCAGCGCTCCCTCAGTACTGCCCCTCCGACAGTGCAGCGCTCCCTCAGTACTGCCGCTCCGACAGTGCGGCACTCCCTCAGTACTGCCCCTCCGACAGTTCGGCACTCCCTCAGTACTGCCTCTCCGACAGTGCAGCACTCTCTCAGGACTGCGCCTCCGACAGTGCAGCACTCCCTCAGGACTGCCCCTCCGACAGTGCAGCACACCTTCAGAACTGCTCCACAGAGAGTGCAGCGGTCCCTCAGTACTGCCCCTCCGACAGTGCGGCACTCCCTCAGTACTGCCCCTCCGACAGTGCAGCACTCCCTCCGTACTGCCTCTCCGACAGTGCAGCACTCCCTCAGTACTGCCTCTCCGATAGTGCAGCACACCCTCAGTACTGCCCCCCCGACAGTGCAGCGCTCCCTCAGTACTGCCCCTCCGACAGTGCAGCGCTCCCTCAGTACTGTCCCTCCGACAGTACAGCACTCCCTCAGTACTGCCTCTCCGACAGTGCAGCACATCCTCAGTACTGCCCCCCCGACAGTGCAGCATTCCCTCAGTACTGCCCCTCCCACAGTGCAGCACAACCTCAGTTCTGCCAATCCGACAGTGTAGCACTCCCTCAGTACTGCCCCTCCCACAGTGCATTGCTTCTTCAGTACTGCCCCTCCAACATTTCAGCATTCCCTCAGTACTGCCCCTCCGAAAGCGCAGCCCACCCTCAGTACTGTCCCTCCGACAGTGCAGTGCTCCCTCAGTACTGCCCCTTCGACTGTGCAGCACTCCCTCAGTACTGCCCGTCCGACAGTGCAGCACTCCCTCAGTACTGCCCCTCCGACAGTGCAGCACCTCCCTCAGTACTGCCCCTCCGACAGTGCAGCCCTCCCTCAGTACTGCCCGTCCGACAGTGCAGCACCTCCTCAGTACTGCCCCTCCGACAGTGCAACACTCCCTCAGTACTGCCCCTCCGACAGTGCAGCCCTCCCTCAGTACTGCCCCTCCGACAGTGCAGCACTCCCTCAGTACTGCCCCTCCGACAGTGTGTCGTTGCCTCATTATCACCCCTCCGATACAGCGTTGCATCCTCAGTACTGCCCCTCCCACAGTGCAGCCCTCCCTCAGTACTGCACCTCAGACAGTGCATCACTCCCTCAGTTCTGCCCCTCCGACAGTGCAGTGCTCCCTCAGTACTGCCCCTCTGACAGACCTGTGCTCCCTCAGTACTGCCCCTTTGACAGTGCAGCCCACCCTCAGTTCAGCCCCTCCGACAGTGCAGCCCTCCCTCAGTACTGCCCCTCCGACAGTGCAGCACAACCTCAGTACTGCCCCTCTGACAGTGCTGCACTCCCTCAGTACTGCCGCTCCGACAGTGCAGCCCTCCCTCAGTACTGCCCCTCCGACAGTGCAGCCCTCCCTCAGTACTGCCCCTCCGACAGTGCAGCCCTCCCTCAGTACTGCCCCTCCGACAGTGCAGCACACCCTCAGTACTGCTCCTCAGAGAGTGCAGCGGTCCCTCAGTACTGCCCCTCCGACAGTGCTGCACTTCCTCAGTATTGCCCCTCTGACAGTTCGGCGCTCCCTCAGTACTGCCCCTCTGATAGCGTAACACTCCCTCTGTACTGCCCCTCCGATAGTGTGTTGTTGCCTCATTATCACCCCTCTGAAATAACGTTGCATCCTCAGTCCTGCCCCTCCGACAGTGCAGCCCATCTCAGTTCTGCCCCTCCGACAGTTCAGCACACCCTCAGTACTGCCCCTCTGACAGTGCAGCACTCCCTCAGTACTGCCCCTCTGATAGCGTAGCACTCCCTCAGTACTGCCCCTCCAACAGTGCAGCGCTCCCTCAGTACTGCCTCTCCGACAGTGCGGCACTCCCTCAGTACTGCCCCTCCAACAGTGCAGCATCCCCTCAGTACTGCCTCTCTGACAGTGCAGCGCTCCCCCGTCCTACCCCTCCCACAGTGCATTGCTTCTTCAGTACTGCCTCTCCGACAGCCCAGCGCTATCTCAGCACTGCCCCTTCGACTGTGCAGCGTTCCCTCAGTACTGCCCCTCCAACAGTGCAGCACTCCCTCAGTACTGCCCCTCCAACAGTGCAGCCCTCCCTCAGTACTGCCCTTCCAACAGTGCAGCGCTCCCTCAGTACTGCCCCTCCGACAGTGCAGCGCTCCCTCAGTACTGCCCCTCCAACAGTGCAGCCCTCCCTCAGTAATGCCCCTTCGACTGTGCAGCGCTCCCTCAGTACTGCCCCTCCAACAGTGCAGCCCTCCCTCAGTACTGCCCCTCCAACAGTGCAGCGATCCCTCAGTACTGCCCCTCCAACAGTGCAGCCCTCCCTCAGTACTGCCCCTCCAACAGTGCAGCCCTCCCTCAGCACTGCCCCTTCGACAGTGCAGCGCTCCCTCAGCACTGCCCCTTCGACAGTGCAGCGCTCCCTCAGCACTGCCCCTTCGACAGTGCAGCACTCCCTCAGTACTGCCCCTCCGACAGTGCAGCACTCCTTCAGTACTGCCCCTCCGACAGTGCAGCATTACCTCAGTACTGCCCCTCCGATAATACATCGCTCGCTCAGTACTCCCCCTCCGACAGTGTGTCGTTGCCTCATTATCACCCCTCCGAAACAGCGTTGCATCCTCAGTACTGCCCCTCCCACAGTGCAGCCCTCCCTCAGTACTGCACCTCAGACAGTGCATCACTCCCTCAGTACTCCCCCTCCGACAGTGCAGCGATCCTTCAGTATTGCCCCTCTGATAGTGTAGCACTCCCTCAGTACTGCCTCTCCTACAGTGCAGCGTTCCCTCAGTACTGCGCCTCCAACAGTGCAGTGCTCCCTCAGTACTGGCCCCCCGACAGTGCAGCGCTCCCTCAGCACTGCCCCTCCGACAGTTCAGCGTTCCCTCAGTACTGCCTCTCCGACAGTGCAGCGTTCCCTCAGCACTGCGCCTCCGACAGTGCAGTGCTCCCTCAGTACTGCCCCTCCGACAGTGCAGCATTCCCTCAGTACTGCCCCTCCGACAGTGCAGCATTCCCTCAGTACTGCCTCTCCAAATGTGCAGCATTCCCTCAGATCTGCCCCTCCGACAGTGCAGCGTTCCCTCAGTACTGCCACTCCGATAATACATCGCTCACTCAGTACTGCCTCTCCAACAGTGTGTCGCTTCCTCGGTACTGCCCCTCTGATAATGCAGTACTCCCTCAGTACTGCCATTCCGATAGTGAAGCACTCCCTCATTACTGTCCCTCTGAAAATGCAGCGGTCCCTCAGTATTGCCCCTCCGACAGTGCTGCACTTCCTCAGTATTGCCCCTCCGACAGTTCGGCGCTCCCTCAGAACTGCCCCTCTGATAGCATAGCACTCCCTCAGTATTGCATCTCCAACAGTGCTGCACTCCCTGAGTACTTTCTCTCCGACAGTGCAACGCTCCGTCAGGACTGCCCCTTCGAAAGTGCAGTGCTCTCTCAGTACTGCCCCTCCGACAGTGTGTCGCTCCGTCACTACTGCCCCTCTAACAGTGCAGCACTCCCTCAGTACTGCCCCTCTAACAGTGCAGCACTCCCTCAGTACTGCCCCTCCAACAGTGCAGCACGCCTTCGGTACTGCCCCTCCGATAGTGCAGTGTTACCTCTGTACTGGCACTCCGACAGTGCGGCATTCCTTCAGTTCTGCCCCTCTGATGGTGCAGCTCTCCCTCAGTTCTGCTCCTCCGACAGTGCAGCACTCCCTCAGTACTGCCCCTCCGACAGTGCAGTACTCCCTCAGTACTGACCCTCCGACAGTTCACTCTCCCTCAGTACTACCCCTCCCACAGTGCAGCACACTCTCAGCACTACCCCTCCGACAGTGCAGCACTCCCTCACTACTGCCCGTCCGACAGTGCAGCACCTCCTCAGTACTGCCGCTCCAATAATACATCACTCGCTCAGTACTGCCCCACTGACAGTGCAGCACTCCCTCAGTACTGCCCCTTTGACAGTGCAGCACTCCCTCAGTACTGCCCCTTTGACAGTGCACTCTCCCTCAGTACTACCCCTCCGACAGTGCAGCACTCCCTCAGCACTACCCCTCCGACAGTGCAGCACTCCCTCACTACTGACCCTCCGACAGTGCAGCTCTCCCTCAGTACTGCCCCTCCGACAGTGCAACTCTCCCTCAGTACTGCCCCTCCGACAGTGCACTCTCCCTCAGTACTGCCCTTCCGACAGTTCAGCACTCCCTCAGTACTGTCCCTCCGACAGTGCAGCACTCCCTCACTACTGGCCCTCTGACAGTGCAGCTCTCCCTCAGTACTGCCCCTCCGACAGTGCAGCTCTCCCTCAGTACTGCCCCTCCGACAGTGCACTCTCCCTCAGTACTGCCCCTCCGACAGTGCAGCTCTCCCTCAGTACTGCCACTCCGAATGTGCACTCTCCTTTAGTACTACCGCTCAGTACCGGGGAAGGTTAAGGGGAGATTGGCCAGAATGGTACCAGGGATGTGGGACTTCAGTTACATGGAGAGACTGGAGAAGCTGGGATTGTTCTCCTTAGAGCAGAGAAGGTTAAGGGGAGATTGACCAGAATGGTACCGGGGATGTGGGACTTCAGTTACATGGAGAGACTGGAGAAGCTGGGATTGTTCTCCTTAGAGCAGAGAAGGTTAAGGGGAGATTGACCAGAATGGTACCAGGGATGTGGGACTTCAGTTACATGGGGAGACTGGAGAAGCTGGGATTGTTCTCCTTAGAGCAGAGAAGGTTAAGGGGAGATTTGATCGAGGTGTTTAGAACCATGAAGGGTTTTGATCGAGTAAATAAGGAGAAATAGTTTCCTGTGTCGGGAGGGTGGATAACCAGAGGACACAGATTGAAGGTAATTGGGAAAAGACCCAGAGGGGGAGATGGGGAGAGATGTGTTTACGCAGCGAGTTGTTGTGATCGGGAACGCGCTGCCTGACAGGGCGGTGGGAGCAGATTCAATAGTGACTTTCAAAAGCGGGATTGGATAAATACTGGAAGTGAAATAATTCACAGGGCCTTGGTGAAAGGGCGGGGGATTGGGACAAATTGGAGAGCTCTTTCAAAGAGCGGGCACAGGCATGATGGGCCGAATGGCCTCCTTCTGTGCTGTGTGTTCCTCAGGATCCAATCGGCTCTGTTTGATCACGTCACCCAGTGTCAAAACGTCTTTGAATTCTGGTCGGGCACAAGTTGGGCCTGAATACCGTTGTCCATTGTTAGTTTACAATTATCGTTGCAGCCATCCCTGAATTTGAGAAGGAGCTGGAGCAGTCACTCCTGGATATGCTGCATCGGAGCGTCACCAATATCTCCAACGTGCCAGATCCTCGCGTCTTCATCGCCCTGCGGCTGGCCAGGTATCACGAGCCGGGGATCGAGAACCAAATGTTCCAACGCCTGATTCAAACTCTGCTCGGGAACTGGCGGGCAGGTTGGTGGAACACTGAGTCACAGAATCATGCACAATTACAGCGGGGAAGGTGGCCATTTCGGCCCATCGTGTCCGCTCCGGCCAACCAAGAGGCTACCCAGCCTAATCCCACTTTCCAGCTCTGGGTCCCTAGCCCTGTAGGTTACAGCACTTCAAGTGTACATCCAAGTACTGTTTAAATGTGGTGAGGGTTTCTGCCTCTACCACCCTTTCAGGCAGTGAGTTCCGCCCCAGACCCCCACCACCCTCTGGGTGAAGACATTTCCCCTCAAATCCCCTCTAAAGTTAATTAAATAAAGAATCTGGAATAAAATGCTAGTGTCAGTAATGGTGACCATGATTGTCGTTAGAAACGCACCTGGTTCACTAATGTCCTTTTAGGGAAGGAAATCTGCCGTCCTTACCCGGTCTGGCCGATATGTCCCTCTGAGATATCCAAGGCAATGTGCTTGACACTTGGCTGCCATGTGAAATGTCCCAGGAAGCCACTCAGTTGCACCAAACCGCTCAAGGAGGCGGCTCACCAGCGCTTTCTCCAGGGCAATTAGGGATGGGCAATAAATGCCGGCCTTGCCAGCGACGCCCACATCCCGTGAAAAAAGAGAAGGTTAACATCGAAACATAGAAAATAGGTGCAGGAGTAGGCCATTCGGCCCTTCGAGCCTGCACCGCCATTCAATGAGTTCATGGCTGTTCATTCCCTCAGTACCCCATTCCTGCTTTATCTCCACACCCCTTGATCCCTTTAGCCGTAAGGGCCACATCTAACTCCCTTTTGAATATATCTAACGAACTGGCCTCAACAACTCTCTGTGGTAGAGAATTCCACAGGTTCACAATTCTCTGAGTGAAGAAGTTTCTCCTCATCTCAGTCCTAAATGGCTTACCCCTTATCCTTAGACTGTGTCCCCTGGTTCTGGAGTTCCCAAACATCGGGAACATTCTACCTGAATCTAACCTGTCCAGTCCCGTCAGAATTTTATATGTTTCTATGAGATACCTCTCATTCTTCGAAATTCCAGTGAATATATGCCTAGTTGATCCAGTCTCTCCTCATATGTCAGTCCTGCCATCCCGGGAATCAGTCTGGTGAACCTTCGCTGCACTCCCTCAATAGTAAGAAATATCCTTCCTCAGATTAGGAGACCAAAACTGAACACAATATTCAAGGTGTGGCCTCACCAAGGCCCTGCACAACTTCAGTAACACCTCCCTGCTCCTATACTCAAATCCCCTGGCTAGGAAGGCCAACATGCCATTTGCCTTCTTCACTGCCTGCTGTACCTGCATGCCAACTTTCAATGACTGATGTACCATGACACCCAGGTCTCGTTGCCCCTCCCCTTTTCCTAATCTGTCACCATTCAGATAATAATCTGCCTTCCTGTTTTTGCCATCAAAGTGGATAACTTCACATTTATCCATCTGCCATGCATTTGCCCACTCACCTAACCTGCAGCCTCTTAGCATCCTCCTCACAGCTCACACCACCACCCAGCTTAGTGTCATCTGCAAATTTGGAGACATTACATTCAATTCCTTCATGTAAATCATTGATGTATATTGTAAATAGCTGGGGTCCCAGCACTGAGTCCTGCGGCACCCCACTAGTCACTGCCTGCCATTCTGAAAAGGACCCGTTTATCCCGACTCTCTGCTTCCTGTCTGCCAACCAGTTCTCTATCCACATCAGTACATTACCCCCAATACCATGTGCTTTGATTTTGTACACCAATCTCTTGTGTGGGACCTTGTTTCGAGAGGCTGTCTATGATGATGATGACTTTTAAATGTGGTGAGGGTTTCTGCCTCTACCACCCTTTCGGGCACTGAGTTCCAGCCCCCCACCACTCTGAGTGAAACGATTTCCCCTCAAATCCCCTCTAAACCTCCCCCCAATTACTTTAAATCTATGCCCCCTGGTTGTTGACCCCTCTGCCAAGGGAAACAGGTCCTTCCTATCCACTCTATCCAGGCCCCTCATAATTTTACACACCTCAATCAGGTCTCCCCTCAGCCTCCTCTGTTCCAAAGAAATCAGACCCAGAATCTCCAATCTGTCCTCATAGCTAAAATTAACCAGTCCAGGCAACATTTTGGTAAATCTCCTCTGCACCCTCTCCAGTGTAATCACATCCTTCTTGTAATGTGGTGACCAGAACTGCATGCAGTACTCCAGCTGTGGCCTAACCAGTGTTTAATACAGTTCAAGCATAATCTCCCTGCTCTTGTATTCTATGCCTCGGCTAATAAAAGCAAGCATTCTGTATGCCTTCTTAACCACCTTATCTATCTGGTCATCTGCGTTCAGGGATCTGTGGACCTGCACTCCGAGGTCCCTCTGTTCCTCTACACTGCTCAGTTCTGACATTTTGGCCTTATTTTGCAAAGGGGGTAGCGTATAAAAGCAGAGAAGTCCTGCTACAACTGTACAGGGTATTGGTGAGGCCACACCTGGAGTACTGCGTACAGTTTTGGTCTCCGTATTTAAGGAAGGATATAATTGCATTGGAGACTTTTCAGAGAAGGTTCACTGGGTTGATTCCGGAGATGAAGGGGTTGACTTATGAGGGTAGGTTGGACCTATACACATTGGAGTTCAGAAGAATGAGAGATGATCTTATTGACATTTGTAAGATAATGAGGGGACTCGACAAGATGGATGCAGAGAGGATGTTTCCATTCATTGAGGAAACTAAAACTAGGGGACATAGTCTCAGAATAAGGGGTCGCCCATTTAAAACTGAGATGAGGAGGAATTTCTTCTCTCAGAGGGTTGTAAATCTGTGGAATTCTCTGCCCCAGAGAGCTGTGGAGGCTGGGTCATTGAATATATTTAAGGTGGAGATAGACAGATTTTTGAGCGAAAGGGGAGTGAAGGGTTATGGGGAGCGGGCAGGGAAGTGGAGCTGAGTCCATGATCAGATCAGCCATTAAATGGGGGAGCAGGCTCGAGGGACCAAATGGTCTACTCCTGCTCCTATTTCTTATGTTCTTCTTTATTGTGTATTCCCTTGCCTTGTTAGCCCTCCCCAAATGCATTATCTCACACTTCTCCAGATTGAATTCCATTTGCCACTGTTCTGCCCAACTTACCAGTTCATTGATATCTTCCTGCTGTCCACAGCTTTCTTCTTCATTATCAACCAAACGGCTGGTTTTAGTATCATCTGCAAACTTCTTAATCATACCCCCTATATTCAAGTCTAAATCATTGAAGTTTACCACAAATATAGATGTTTGGAGGTATCTTGATCTTGCATGTGGGGGAGGTGTGGTGTTGGTGGGGCTGAAGGAGGTTAGAGATAGGGAGGGATGTAGGGGTTTGAGGAGGTTACAGAGATAGGGAGCGTTGTAGTGGTTGTTGGAGGTTACAGAGATAGGGAGGGATGTAGGGCTAGAGGGGGTTACAGAGATAGGGAGGGTTGTAGTGGTTGTAGGAGGTTACAGAGATAGGGAGGAGTGTAAGGGCTGGAGGAGGTTACAGACACAGGGAGGGTTGTAGGGCTGGAGGAGGTTACATAGATAAGGAGGGTGTAGGGGCTGGAGGATGTTACAGCAATAGAGAGGGGTGTAGGGGCTGGAGAAGGTTACAGAGATGGGGAGGGTTGTAGGGGCTGGAGGAGGTTACAGAGATAGGGAGGGTTGTAAAGGCTGGAGGAGGTTACAGAGATAAGGAGGGTTGTAGGGGCTGGAGGAGGTTACAGAGATAGGGAGGGGTGTAAGGGCTGGAGGAGGTTACAGAGATAGGGAGGGGTGTAAGGACTGGAGGAGGCTACAGATAGGGAGGGGTGTAAGGACTGGAGGAGGTTACAGAGATAGAGGGGTGTAAGGGCTGAAGGAGGCTACAGATAGGGAGGGGTGTAAGGACTGGAGGAGGTTACAGAGATAGGGAGGGGTGTAAGGGCTGGAGGAGGCTACAGATAGAGAGGGGTGTAAGGGCTGAAGGAGGCTACAGATAGGGAGGGGTGCAAGGGCTGGAGGATGTTACAGAGATAGGGAGGGGTGTAAGGGCTGGAGGAGGCTACAGATAGGGAGGGCTGAGGGGCAGTGAGTTTGGTGGGGGCGAGCGTTGACTGGTGGCGGGTTGAGGGGGTTTGGTTTGGGAGAGGTTGGTAGGTAGCTGGTATTTTGGGTGGGAGGGTTGGGGGTGGTGTATAGAATAAAACGGGTGATGGTGAATTGTCTGCCTGTTACATTACATTTGATCTGTAGCACAGGCACAGGCCGTTCGGCCCAACTGGTCGATTTATACCTCGCACAAGGCTAGTCCCAACCCTGCTTCATCTCACCCTATCACTGTACCCTTCAATTCCTTTTTCTCTCCTGTGCTTATACACGAATCGTTGAAAGTTAACATGCAGGTACAGCAAGCAATTAGGGAAGCAACTGGTATGTTGGCCTTTATTACAAGAGGATTTGAGTATAAGAGTAAAGACGTCTTACTGCAATTATACCGGGCCCTGGTGAGACCACACCTGGAGTATTGTGTACAGTTTTGGTCTCCTTACCTAAGGAAGGATATACTTGCCATAGAGGGAGTGCAACGAAGGTTCACCAGACTGATTCCTGGGATGGGGGGATTGTCCTATGAGGAGAGATTGAGTAGACTAGGCCTATATTCTCTCGAGTTTAGAAGATTGAGAGGTGATCTCATTGAAACATACAGAATTCTTACCGGGCTTGACTGGGTAGATGCGGGGAGGATGTTTCCCCCGGGCTGGGGAGTCTAGAACCAGGGGTCACAGTCTCAGGATAAGGGGTCGGCCATTTAGGACTGAGATGAGGAGAAATTTCTTCACTCAGAGGGTGGTGAATCTTTGGAATTCTCTCCCCCAGAGGGTTGTGGAGGCTCAGTGACTATATTCAAGACAGAGATCGATAGATTTTTGGATATTAAGGGAATCAAGGGACATGGGGATCGTGCAGGAAAGTGGAGTTGAGGTAGCTAATCAGCCACGACCTCATTGAATGGCGGAGCAGGCTCGAGGGGCTGAATGGCCTACTCCTGCTCCTATGTCTTACGTTCTTATGCAATGTGCTTAACTAGGATCCCCTTAAATGCATCGATTGTAGCCACAGTCTCACAAGCAATGACTTCTGTTCCCACTCCCTGGACTATTACATCTGGAGATCCGTCGAGGATCTATCCATGTCCCACTCCCTCCTCATCATCTATATTTATGTGGAATTACATAGCGTCTACAGCACAACTGGTCCGCACCGGTGTTTATGCTCCACACTCGCCTCCACCCACCCCTCTCCATCTCACCCCATCAACATATCCTTCTATTCCTTTCGCCCGCATGTGTTTATCCAGCTTCCACTGAAATGCATCGATACTATTCGCCTCAACCACTCCCTGTGGTAGTGAGTTCCACAGTCTCACCACTCGCTGGGTACTGAAGTTAATCCTGAATTCCCGATTGGATTTGATGGCCCCTTCATTTACTTTCCCCCACAAGGAGAAACATCTTGTCTATGTCTCCCCGAACAAAGCCGTTCATAATCTTGAAGTCCTCTTATCAGCTCACAACACTGCCTTCTCCTTTCTCAAGATCAAAACTCCAGCCTATTCAATATTTATGCTTGGTGTAACCTTTCACTTCTGGAATCATCTTTGTAAATCTATATTGCAACTTCTCCAATGCTTCTATGACCTAATATAATATGGAGACCAGAACTGTACACAGTAACTCCCAGTGTGATATGGAGACCAGAACTGTGCACAGTAACTTCCAGTGTGATATGGTGACCAGAACTGTACACAGTAACTCCCAGTGTGATATGGAGACCAGAACTGTACACAGTAACTTCCAGTGTGATATGGTGACCAGAACTGTACACAGTAACTCCCAGTGTGATATGGAGACCAGAACTGTACACAGTAACTCCCAGTGTGATATGGTGACCAGAACTGTGCACAGTAACTCCCAGTGTGATATGGAGACCAGAACTGTACACAGTAACTCCCAGTGTGATATGGTGACCAGAACTGTACACAGTAACTCCCAGTGTGATATGGTGACCAGAACTGTACACAGTAACTCCCAGTGTGATATGGAGACCAGAACTGTACACAGTAACTCCCAGTGTGATATGGTGACCAGAACTGTACACAGTAACTCCCAGTGTGATATGGAGACCAGAACTGTACACAGTAACTCCCAGTGTGATATGGTGACCAGAACTGTACACAGTAACTCCCAGTGTGATATGGAGACCAGAACTGTACACAGTAACTCCCAGTGTGATATGGTGACCAGAACTGTACACAGTAACTCCCAGTGTGATATGGAGACCAGAACTGTACACAGTAACTCCCAGTGTGCTATGGAGATCAGAACTGTACACAGTAACTCCCAGTGTGATATGGAGATCAGAACTGTACACAGTAACTCCCAGTGTGATATGGAGACCAGAACTGTACACAGTAACTCCCAGTGTGATATGGAGACCAGAACTGTACACAGTACAGAACGTCCTGACGTCACCAACACTTTCTCTCTCCTTCTCCTCGCAGGTGAAGACCTGAGTCTGTCGGAGACAGCGTTGCAGACGCTGGCGGTGAAGGCGGCTTGCGGCAACCCTCGCAACATCAGCAGCGAGGGCAGCTCCATCAATCTCATCGCCCGGCTCGATATGAAACTGGAGCAGAAAATGAAAGAGCTGGGCATGTATCCATCGCCGGGCTCTCGGCCGCTCTCTCTCGTTGTCTCTTTACGTTTGTGTATTTTTTTGCAATGTGACCGGTGTGCAATGTGTGTTGTGCCTGTGGCATGCCCAGCGTGACTGTCGTCTGGCTTTGTGTGGGATAGTCCGACCCTCAAATGTCTGGGAGCCCCTCTTTCCATCCTCTGTAAACGTCAGTATCGACAGCGAATGTCGTCGTTCCGGCGCCATTCCCTGTGGAAACATCCCAAGGTGCTTCACAGGAACGATTATCGAACAGGATCTGACACGGAGGCACATAAGGCGATATTAGGACAGTTACGTTTTGCGGAGCGTCTTAATGGAGGAGAGAGAGAAAGGCGGAGAGGTTTAGGGAGGGAGTTCCAGATCTTGGGGCCCAGGCAGCCCAAGGCCTGCCCACCGATGGTGGAGCGATTATAATCAGGGATGTGCAACAGTCCAGAAATGGAGGAGCACAGAGATCTGGGAGCATTGTGGGGTTGGAGGAGGTTACAGAGATAGGGAGGGGTGTAGGGGCTGGAGGAGGTTACAGAGATAGGGAGGGTTGTAGTGCTGGAGGAGGTTACAGAGATAGGGAGGGGTGTAGGGCTGGAGCAGGTTACAGAGATAGGAGAGGTGTAGGGCTGGAGGAGGTTACAGAGATGGGGAGAGGTGTCGGGCTGGAGGAGGTTACAGAGATAGGGAGAGGTGTAGGGCTGGAGGAGGTTACAGAGATAGGGAGAGTTGTAGGGTCTGGAGGAGGTTACAGAGATAGGGAGGGTTTTACGGCTGGAGGAGGTTACAGATTAACGGAGGGGTGTAGTGGCTGGAGGAGGTTACAGAGATAGGGAGGGGTGTAGGGCTGGAGCAGGTTACAGAGATGGGGAGAAGTGCCGGGCTGGAGGAGGTTACAGAGATAGGGAGGGTTTTACGGCTGGAGGAGGTTACAGATTAACGGAGGGGTGTAGTGGCTGGATGAGGTTAAAGAGATAGGGAGGGTTATAGGATCTGGAGGAGGTTACAGAGATAGGGAGGGGTGTAGGGGCTGGAGGAGGTTAGAGATATGAAGGCGTGTAGGGGCTGGAGGAGGTTAGAGATAGGGAGGGGTGTAGGGGCTGGAGGAGGTTACAGAGATATGAAGGGGTGTAGGGGCTGGGGGAGGTTAGAGATATGAAGGGGTGTAGGGGTTGGAGTATGTTACAGAGATAGGGAGGGGTGTAGGGGCTGGAGAAGGTTTCAGAGATAGGGAGGGTTGTAGGTGCTGGAGTAGGTTACAGGCATAGGGAGGGGTGTAGGGGCTGGAGGAGGGTAGAGAGATAGGGAGAGGGGTTACCCGAGCAGGAGCCGATATCAGTCAGCTCATCCAAAACTGTGGCGCCCTCTTATGCGGTTCGGTGTGAAATTTATCTGTTTGGTTTTCTCACGCTCCTGTGAAACGCCTGGCGATGTTTTACTATGTTAAAGGCGCTATATAAATACAAGCTCTATTTGTTGTTTATTAAAATGTAGCGTTTACTTGCCAGCAACCCACGGGATAACTCCATGTGGTCAAATTGGTTCCGTTACAAAATTTAACCATCACTTCCAATATAAGCTTAAAATCAGAGCCAGGACTTCCAGGAGAGAAGCTGGAACCACTTCTTCGCGCAACAAGCAGTCGATGCTAGCACAATTGATAATCAGAAATTTCAGATTGATACATTTTTGTTTTCTTGCAAAGGCCAATAAGGGATATGGAGCCGAGGCGGATAGATGGATTGATGACACATATCAGTCACAATCTGATCGAAAGGCGGAATATGCCCAAGGGGCTGAATGGGCCTCCTCCTGTTCCTGTGTAACAGACTCGAGGGGCTGAATGGGCCTCCTCCTGTTCCTGTGTAAAAGGCTCGAGGGGCTGAATGGGCCTGTTCCTGTTCCTGTGTAACAGACTCGAGGGGCTGAATGGGCCTCCTCCTGTTCCTGTGTAACAGGCTCGAGGGGCTGAATGGGCCTCCTCCTGTTCCTGTGTAACAGGCTCGAGGGGCTGAATGGGCCTCCTCCTGTTCCTGTGTAACAGGCTCGAGGGGCTGAATGGGCCTGTTCCTGTTCCTGTGTAACAGACTCGAGGGGCTGAATGGGCCTCCTCCTGTTCCTGTGTAAAAGGCTCGAGGGGCTGAATGGGCCTGTTCCTGTTCCTGTGTAACAGACTCGAGAGAACATAAGAACATAAGAATTAGGAACAGGAGTAGGCCACCTAGCCCCTCGAGCCTGCTCCGCCATTCAACAAGATCATGGCTGATCTGGCCGTGGACTCAGCTCCACTTACCCGCCCGCTCCCCGTAACCCTTAATTCCCTTATTGGTTAAAAATGTATCTATCTGTGACATGAATACATTCAATGAGCTAGCCTCAACTGCTTCCTTGGGCAGAGAATTTACAGATTCACAACCCTCTGGGAGAAGAAATTCCTTCTCAACTCGGTTTTAAATTGGCTCCCCCGTATTTTGAGGCTGTGCCCCCTAGTTCTAGTCTCCCCGACCAGTGGAAACAAACTCTCTGCCTCTATCTTGTCTATCCCTTTCATTATTTTAAATGTTTCTATAAGATCACACCTCATCCTTCTGAACTCCAACGAGTAAAGACCCAGTCTACTCAATCTATCATCGTAAGGTAACCCCTTCATCTCCGGAATCAGCCAAGTGAATCGTCTCTGTACCCCCTCCAAAGCTAGTATATCCTTCCCTAAGTAAGGTGACCAAAACTGCACGCAGTACTCCAGGTGCGGCCTCACCAATACCCTATACAGTTGCAGCAGGACCTCCCTGCTTTTGTACTCCATCCCTCTCGCAATGAAGGCCAACATTCCATTCGCCTTCCTGATTACCTGCTGCACCTGCAAACTAACTTTTTGGGATTCATGCACAAGGATCCCCAGGTCCCTCTGCACCGCAGCATGTTGTAATTTCTCCCCATTCAAATAATATTCCCTTTCACTTTTTTTTTCCAAGGTGGATGACCTCACATTTTCCGACATTGTATTCCATCTGCCAAACCTTAGCCCGTTCGCTTAACCTATCTAAATCTCTTTGTTGCCTCTCTGTGTCCTCTACACAACCCGCTTTCCCACTAATCTTTGTGTCATCTGCAAATTTTGTTACACTACAATCTGTCCCCTCTTCCAGGTCATCTATGTATATTGTAAACTGTTGTGGTCCCAGCACCGATCCCTGTGGCACACCACTAACCACTGATTTCCAACCCGAAAAAGACCCATTTATCCCGACTCTCTGCTTTCTGTTCGCCAGCCAATTCTCTATCCATGCTAATACATTTCCTCTGACTCCGCGTACCTTTATCTTCTGCAGTAGCCTTTTGTGTGGCACCTTATCGAATGCCTTTTGGAAATCTAAACACACCACATCCATCGGTACACCTCTATCCACCATGCTCGTTATATCCTCAAAGAATTCCAGTAAATTAGTTAAACGTGATTTCCCCTTCATGAATCCATGTTGCGTCTGCTTGATTGCACTATTCCTATCTAGATGTCCCGCTATTTCTTCCTTAATGATAGTTTCAAGCATTTTCCACACTACAAATGTTAAACTAACCGGCCTATAACATGGCAGATGAAGTATAATGTGGATAAATGTGAGGTTATCCACTTTGGTGGTAAAAACAGAGAGACAGACTATTATCTGAATTGTGACAGATTAGGAAAAGGGGAGGTGCAACGAGACCTGGGTGTCATGGTACATCAGTCATTGAAGGTTGGCATGCAGGTACAGCAGGCGGTTAAGAAAGCAAATGGCATGTTGGCCTTCATAGCGAGGGGATTTGAGTACGGGGCAGGGAGGTGTTGCTACAGTTGTACAGGGCCTTGGTGAGGCCACACCTGGAGTATTGTGTACAGTTTTGGTCTCCTAACTTGAGGAAGGACATTCTTGCTATTGAGGGAGTGCAGCGAAGGTTCACCAGACTGATTCCCAGGATGGCGGGACTGACCTATCAAGAAAGACTGATCAACTGGGCTTGTATTCACTGGAGTTCAGAAAAATGAGAGGGGACCTCATAGAAACGTTTAAAATCCTGATGGGTTTAGACAGGTTAGATACAGGAAGAATGTTCCCAATGTTGGGGAAGTCCAGAACCAGGGGTCACAGTCTAAGGATAAGGGGTAAGCCATTTAGGACCGAGATGAGGAGAAATTTCTTCACCCAGAGAGTGGTGAACCTGTGGAATTCTCTGCCACAGAAAGTTGTTGAGGCCAATTCACTAAATATATTCAAAAAGGAGTTAGATGAAGTCCTTACTACTAGGGGGATCAAGGGGTATGGCGAGAAAGCAGGAATGGGGTACTGAAGTTGCATGTTCAGCCATGAACTCATTGAATGGCGGTGCAGGCTCGAAGGGCCGAATGGCCTACTCCTGCACCTATTTTCTATGTTTCTATGTTTACCTGCTTTTTGTCTGCCCCCTTTTTTAAGCAGAGGCGTTACATTAGCTGCTTTCCAATCCGCTGGTACCTCCCCAGAGAATTTTGGTAGATTATAACAAATGCATCTGCTATAACTTCCGCCATCTCTTTTTAATACCCAAGGATGCATTTCATCAGGACCAGGGAACTTGTCTACCTTGAGTCCCATTAATCTGTCCAGCACTACCTCCCTAGTGATAGTGATTGTCTCAAGGTCCTCCCTTCCCACATTCCTGTGACCAGCAATTTTTGGCATGGTTTTTGTGTCTTCCACTGTGATGACCGAAGCAAAATAATTGTTTAAGGTCTCGGCCATTTCCACATTTCCCATTATTAAATCCCCCTTTTCATCTTCTAAGGGACCAACATTTACTTTAGTCACTCTTTTCCGTTTTATATCTCGGTAAAAGCTTTTACTATCTGTTTTTATGTTTTGCGCAAGTTTACTTTTGTAATCTATCTTTCCTTTCTTTATTGCTTTCTGAGTCATTCTTTGCTGTCCTTTAAAATTTTCCCAATCTTCTAGTTTCCCACTAACCTTGGCCACCTTATATGCATTGGTTTTTAATTTGATACTCTCCTTTATTTCCTTGGTTTTCCACGGCTGGTTATCCCTTCTCTTACCGCGCTTCTTTTTCACTGGAATATATTTTTGTTGAGCACTATGAAAGCGCTCCTTAAAAGTCCTCCACTGTTCCTCAATTGTGCCACCGTTTAGTCTGTGTTTCCAGTCTACTTTAGCCAACTCTGCCCTCATTCCACTGTAGTCCCCTTTATTTAAGCATAGTACGCTCGTTTGAGACACTACTTCCTCACCCTCAATCTGTATTACAAATTCAACCATACTGTGATCACTCATTCCGAGAGGATCTTTTACTAGGAGATCGTTTATTATTCCTGTCCCATTGCAGGCTGAATGGGCTTCCTCCTGTTCCTGTGTAACAGGCTCGAGGGGCTGAATGGGCCTCCTCCTGTTCCTGTGTAACAGGCTCGAGGGGCTGAATGGGCCTCCTCCTGTTACTGTGTAACAGGCTCGAGGGGCTGAATGGGCCTCCTCCTGTTCCTGTGTAACAGGCTCGAGGGGCTGAATGGGCCTCCTCCTGTTCCTGTGTAACATGCTCGAGGGGCTGAATGGGCCTCCTGTTCCTGTGTAACAGGCTTGAGGGGCTGAATGGGCCTCCTCCTGTTCCTGTGTAACAGGCTCGAGGGGCTGAATGGGACTCCTCCTGTTCCTGTGTAACAGGCTCGAGGGGCTGAATGGGCCTCCTCCTGTTCCTGTGTAACAGGCTCGAGGGGCTGAATGGGCCTCCTCCTGTTCCTGTGTAACAGGCTCGAGGGGCTGAATGGGCCTCCTCCTGTTCCTGTGTAACAGGCTCAAGGGGCTGAATGGGCCTCCCCCTGTTCATACTGAATATTATTTCCTATCGGTCCAATGTTAAGTGTGTGTAAAAGTCGCGCCGTTCCTGATCCCATCAGTTTCCCCAAGGGTGCTTCAGGTTAAAGTCTCGCGTCACTGTCATGTTTTCGGAATTTCTGAAGAACAAACCAAACTAATTTTCAAATCTGCTCCTTCAGATGTCATGTCATCGGAAAACGCCAAAGGTTCTAAGCTGTTCTCTGGATATTTGATCACCTCATTCGATGAAGGTGAGCTGGCTGCAAGGGCCAATCCTCTTTGCCTTGCTTTACTAAGTTCTGACAGAGTGGAGAAGGGAGGAACTGTGACCAGTGACAGGAGGGTCGGTAACCAGACGATACGGATTTAAGATAATCGGCAAAAGGGCCATTGAATATATTTAAGGCGGAGATAGACAGATTTTTGAATGATAAGGGAGTAAAGAGTTATGGGGAGCGGGCAGGGAACTGGAGCTGAGTCCATGATCGGATCAGCCATGATCTTATTGAATGGTGGAGCAGGCTCGAGGGGCCGTATGGCCTACTCCTGCTCCTATTTCTTATGTTCTTATGTTCTTATCAGAATTGAGGAACAGCGGAGAAGGCTGTTCAGAAAACATATGGGATCCTTGGCTTTATTATTAGAGGCATAGAATACAAGAGCAAGGAATTATGCTTAATCTTTATAAACCACCGGTTTAGGCCTCAACTGGAGTATTGTGTCCAATTCTGGGCACCTCACTTTAGGAAGGATGTGAAGACCTGGGAGAGGGTGCAGAGGGAGGTTGCCCAGAATGGTACCGGGATATGGGGGATCGATCTTGCCCTGCAACGTGGTGGTTTGCAGGGTTTGCAGCTCGTCTGCACGTTCGCTGGAGGTGTTCCATTGTTCCACAGCCTTTGCACGCACAGTGTTTGAAGCGGCATTGATGGGGCCGATGATCACCTCCACAGCGCCAACAAGGTGTTAACTGCCTCGTATTAACAATTGATGGCGGACTCTGGGTCATCTGAGGTCGTGCAGCTGCAGGCGTGTACGTTCTGCCATATGCATTCCTGCCTGAAAACGGCAAGTACAGTACTTGCCGAAACATCTTTATGCTGCGAAATGTGTTTGGTGTTATCGCCGGTGGACATAAATGCCCGGGCTATCATTATGGCTTTGCTCAGGTTCGGTGTTTCAACAGTCAGTGGTTTGCGAAGGATAACCTCATGGCCAATGCCAAGCACAAAAAGGTCTCTTAGCATTTGCTCAAGGAATCCATCAAATTCGCAATGTCCTGCAAGGCGCCTTAGTTCGGCGACGTAGCTCGCCACTTCCTGGCCTTCAGACCGTTGACGCGTGTAGAACCGATACCTTGGCATCAAAATGCCTTCCTTCGAATTTAGGTACTCCCGGACCAGTGTACACAGTTCTTCATAGGATTTGGTTGTTGGTTTCACCGGAGCTAGGAGATTCTTCATGAGGCCATAGATTGATGCCCCACAGACGGTGAGGAGGATCGCCCTTCGTTTGGCAGCGTTCTCGTCCCCTTCCAGCGCGTGGGCCACGAAGTATTGGTCGAGTCGCTCCACGAAGGCCTCCCAATCGTTCCCTTCTGAGAATTTCTCCAGGATACCAACAGTTCTTTGCATTTTCGCGCGGTTGTTCGTTATCTCGTCGCCAATTGTTACGCTCGTAATAAAGTGATGCAACTGAGTACTGTAGACAATGTGTAAGTGTGACCTTAGCTCCTTTATTTAAACTCCAGAGTGTTGGGACAGCATGGGAGGCCTGCTTATATACAGTGCTCCCAAGGGATGCTGGGATCCTTTGGGACTCCAACAGGTAGGCCCTCTGGTGGTGGTATAATGCAGGTTGCCAAGGGTTACATCCATAACAGAATTAACCCATTTTGTTGCATGTGCTGTTTCTGTGCAAACCTAGATACCAACAGAATTCTTCTGAACATATCGTTGGCAATCCTTGCTCTGTGCCTTGACAATACGGAGATACCTCCCAATACAGTGGAACGGTTCATCGATGAAATTCTCTACTATCAGTATCCCTACGGGAGATATTTCTCTTTCGGTGAGTCACTTACCTTTGTCTACGTTTTGCAAACACACGGAATACATTGGCAGCAGCAGAATTTACGCACCAGAGGGGTTGCAACGAAGGTTCACTCGACTGTACTATTTCCCGCTTATTTCTCCATCCAATTCCTGCACCTCTGCTCTCATCCCTTCTCCTCCCTCTCAGAACCACGGCAGGGTTCCCCTTGTTCTCACCTTTCACCCCACCAGCCTCCACGTTCAACGCCATCAGTTCATCCACGCCAATTTCCGCCACCTGCAGCGTGATCCAAGGACCAAACACATCGTCCCCGCTCCCTCTGCGACACCCTGGTCCATTCCGCAGTCACCCCCAGCACCCCACTCCCCTTCCCACGGCACCTTCCCGTGCAAGCGCAGGAGATGCAACACCTGCCCTTTTCCCTCCTCCCTTCCCACTGTCCAGGGCCCCAAATACTCCTTCCAGGTGAAACAGCGATTTACTTGTACTTCTTTCAATGTTGTATACTGTATTCACTGCTCACGATGTGGTCTCCTCTACACTGGGAAGACCGCAGAGAGTTGTTGATGCCAGTTCATTGGATATATTCAAGAGGGAGTTAGATATGGCCCTTACAGTTAACATAGAAACAGAGAAAATAGGTGCAGGAGTAGGCCATTCGGCCCTTCGAGCCTGCACCGCCATTCAATGAGTTCATGGCTGAACATGCAACTTCAGTACCCCATTCCTGCTTTCTCACCATACCCCTTGATTCCCCTAGTAGTAAGGACTACATCCAACTCCTTTTTGACTTTATTTAGTGAATTGGCCTCAACAACTTTCTGTGGTAGAGAATTCCACAGGTTCACCACTCTCTGGGTGAAGAAGTTTCTTCTCATCTCGGTCCTAAATGGCTTACCCCTTATCCTTAGACTGTGACCCCTGGTTCTGGACTTCCCCAACATTGGGAACATTCTTCCTGCATCTAACCTGTCTAAACCCATCAGGATTTTAAACATTTCTATGAGATCCCCTCTCATTCTTCTGAACTCCAGTGAATACAAGCCCAGTTGATCCAGTCTTTCTTAATATGTCAGTCCCGCCATCCCGGGAATCAGTCTGGTGAACCTTTGCTGCACTCCCTCAATAGCAAGAATGTCCTTCCTCAAGTTAGGAGACCAAAACTGTACACAATATTCCAGGTGTGGCCTCACCAAGGCCCTGTACAACTGCAGTAACACCTCCCTGTCCCTGTACTCAAATCCCCTCGCTATGAAGGCTAACATGCCATTTGCTTTCTTAACCACCTGCTGTACCTGCATGCCAACCTTCAATGACTGATGTACCATGACACCCAGGTCTCGTTGCAGTTAAGGGGATCAAGGGGTATGGAGAGAAAGCAGGAAAGGGGTACTGAGGTGAATGGTCAGCCATGATCTTATTGAATGGCGGTGCAGGCTCGAAGGGCCGAATGGCCCACTCCTGCACCTATTTTCTATGTTTCTATGTGCAGATTGGGTGACCGCTTTGCGGAGCACCTCCATTCATTTCGTAAGTGTGACCCTGAGCTTCCGGTCACCTGTCACTTTAATTCCCCGCTCCCCTCACACTCTGACCTCTCCGTCCTCGGCCTCCTACACTGTTCCAATGAAGCTCAACGCAAGCTCAAGGAACAGCACCTCATCTTTCGTTTGGGCACTTTACAGCCTTCAACTCAACATCGAGTTCGACAATTTCAGACCAAAACCCTTGCTTCTCTTTTGTTTTCTGTTTTTTCTCTCTCTCTCAAGGGTGGTGATTCTACACCCTATCTAGACGCATCTTTTGTTTCTTAACTTGTCCCATTACCATCTCCTTTTGCCTTGCTCCATCATCTCGTTTGTCTCTTCATCTCTTCTACCTTCCACCCTATCACAGACCTTCCCTGTTCTTCCCTCCCCTCCCGGCTTTCCCTCGCCCCGACACTCGCTTTAAACACCTGTTACATCTCGAACTTTTGCCGGTTCTGACGAAGGGTCATCGACCCCGAAACGTTAATTCTGTTGTTCTCTCTCCGCAGACGCTGCCTGACCCGCTGAGTACTTTCAGCATTTTCTGTTTTTTATTTCAGATTTCCGGCGCCTGCAGTATTTTAATTTGCGTTTTGTTTCACAAGACTTATTGCTGCGAGGAGCAGATTGCCCTGTGAGGAGAGATTGAGTAGACTAGGATTTAGAAGAATGAGAGGTGATCATACTGATGCATATAACATACAGCAATACAGGGCTTGACAGGATAGATGCAGGGAGGATGTTTCCCCTGGGCTGGGGAGTCTAGAACCAGGGGTCACAGTTTCAGAATAAGGAATCGGACATTTAGGGCTGAGATGAGGAGAAATTTCTTCACTCAGAGAGTGGTGAATCTTTGGAATTCTCTCCCCCAGAGGGCTGTGGAGGCTCAGTCATTGAGTATATTCAATGCCCAGATACAAAGGGAATCAAGGGATTATGGAGATAGTGTGGGAAAGTGTTGAGGTTGAAGATCAGCCTCATCATCCTCATATCATTGTAGGCAGTCCCTCGGAATCGAGGAAGACTTGCTTCCTCTCTTAAAATGAGTCCTTAGGTGGCTGAACAGTGCAATACGTGAACCACAGTCTCTGTCACATGTGGGACAGATAGTCGTTGAGGGAAGGGGTGGGTAGGACTAGTTCATTCCGCTGCCTGCTCTTGTTTTCTGCACGCTCTCGGCGACGATACTCGAGGTGCTCAGCGCCCTCCTGGATGCACTTCCTCCACTTAGGGCGGTCTTTGGCCAGGAACTCCCAGGTGTTAGTGGAGATGTTGCACTTTATCAGGGAGGCTTTGAGGGTGTCCTGGTAGCATTTCCTCTGTCCACCTTTGGCTCGTTTGCCGTGTAGGAGTTCCGAGTAGAGCGCTTGCTTTGGGAATCTCTTATCTGGCATGCAGGACAATGTGGCCTGCCCAGCGGAGCTGATCGAGTGTGGTCAGTGCTTCGAAGCTGGGGATGTTGGCCTGGTCGAGGACGCTAATGTTGGTGCGTCTGTCCTCCCAGAGGATTTGCAGGATCTTGCGGAGACATCGTTAGTGATATTTCTCCAGCGACTTGAGGTGTCTACTGTACATGGTCCACATCTCTGATCCATACAGAAGATCAGCCATGATCTTATTGAATGGCGTATCAGGCTCGAGGGGTCGAATGGCCCACTCCTGCTTCTTTTTGTTACATTCTTATGTTCTAGGTAGATGTTCTACTTGTTTATAGATATCGGGCTGGAGTTCCCACAATTGGGTACGGTAGTATAGTAGCTATGTTACAGGACCAATACTCCAGAGGCCTAGACTAATGATCTGGGGACATGAGTTCAAATCCCACGATGGCAGCTGGGGAATTTAAATTCAGTTAATTAAATTAAACAAAATTTAGAACCACAAATTTTGAATTTATATAGCACCTTAAATGTCCCAAGATGCTTCACAGGAGTATTATGAGATAAAAAAATTTGACATTAAGCTGCGTAAGAAGAAATTAACGCAGGTGACCAAAAGCTTGGTCAAAGAGGTATGTTTGAAGGAGGAAAGAGAGGTGGAGAGGTTTAGGGAGGGAATTCCAGAGCTTGGGGCCCAGGCAGCTGAAGGCACGGCCACCGATGGTGGAGCGATTATAATCAGGGATGCTCAGAAGGGGTGAATTAGAGGAGTGCAGACATCTTGAGGAGTTGTGGGGCTGGAGGAGATTACAGAGATAGGGAGGGGCGAGGGCCATGGAGGGATTTGAAAACAAGGATGAGAATTTTGAAATCGAGGCGTTGTTTAACTGGGAGCCAATGTAGGTCAGTGAGCACAGGGGGTGATGTGTGAGCGGGACTTGGTGCGAGTTAGGACACGGGCAGCCGAGTTTTTGATCACCTCAAGTTTAAGTAGGGTAGAATGTGGGAGGCCGGCCAGGAGTGTGTTGGAATAGTCAAGTCTAGAGGTAACAAAGGCACTGATGAGGACTTCAGCAGCGGATGAGCTGAGGCAGGGGCGGAGGCGGGCGATGTTACGGAGGTGGAAATAGGCGGTCTTAGTTATGCTGCGGATATGTGGTGGAAAGCTCATTTCAGGGTCAAATATGACACCTAGGTTGTGAACAGTCTGGTTCAGCCTCAGACAGGAGATGGGAGAGGGATGGAGTCAGTGGCTAGGGAACAGAGTTTGTGATGGGGACCGAAAACAATGGCTTCTGTCTTCTCCATATTCAATTGGAGAAAATTTCTGCTCATCCAGAACTGGATGTCGAACAAGCAGTCTGACGAGTTAGAGACCGTGGAGGGGTTGAGAGAGGGGGTAGTGAGGTAGAGCTGGGTATTGTCAGCGTCCATGTTGAAACTGACGCTGTGTTACCAACATACGCACATACGAACAACGAGGGACGGGTAAAGACCACCTGGTCCATCCAGCCTGTCCCACACAATCCCGATTACCCCCCCCCGTGTATCACAACATGTCCACTGCACCCCCACCCCAAAACCATGTGATCTCCTGGGAGAGGCAAAATAACAGATAAACAACCCAGGCCCACTTGGGGGAAAAAATCTGGGGAATTCCTCTCCGACCCATCGAGGCGATCGAAACTAGTCCAGGAGATCAGTCTGGCCATTAAATTCCCTGCAGTACCTACCCTTCTGTAAGTGTTAATCTCCGCCGCAGACAGAAACAAATCCAGCTTTCGCCTGAAGGAATTCAGTGGGTCTGCATCCACCACATGAAACGGTGGCTTGTTCCAGAGGTTTACTATTCTCTGGGGAAAGAACCACCTCCTGATATCTAACCTAGATCTGGTCTTATACAACTTACATTTGTGCCCCTGTCCTTGCCTAACCTGTTTAATTGAAATAAACGGTCAACTGGGACACTGTCTATTCCCTTCATTATCTTCTAAACCTTAATCATATCCCCCATAGGTCTACGCCACTGAAGGTGAAGAGTCCAACTCTTTTAGCCTCTCTTGATAATTAAGATGCTGTAGACTTGGATTAGTCTCGTGACCCTCTTCTGCACCCTTTCCAGAGCTTCAATATCACCCACCGTGTGAGGAGACCAAAACTGGACAAATTGTTTTCGGATGATGTCGTCAATAAAAAGCTAGTATCAGCAATGGTGGCCATGAAACTATCGGATTATCATTAAAAACCCATCTGGTTCACTAATGTCCTTTGGGGAAGGGAATCTACCGTCCTTACCCGGTCTGGCCGATGTGTGACTCCAGACCCACAGCAATGTGGTTACGTAAGAACATAAGAAATAGGAGCAGGAGTTGGCCAATTGGCCCCTCGAGCCTGCTCCGCCATTCAATAAGATCATGGCTGATCTGATCATGGACTCAGCTCCACTTCCCTGCCCGCTCCCCATAACCCTTCACTCCCTTATCGCTCAAAAATCTGTCTATCTCCACCTTAAATATATTCAATGACCCAGCCTCCACAGCTCTCTGGGGCAGAGAATTCCACAGATTTACAACCCTCTGAGAGAAGAAATTCCTCCTCATCTCAGTTTTAAATGGGCGGCCCCTTATTCTGAAACTATGCCCCCGAGTTCTAGACTCCCCCACGAGGGGAAATCTCCTCTCTGCATCAACTTGTCGAGCCCCCTCATTATCTTATGTTTCAATAAGATCACCTCTCATTCTTCTGAACTCCAATGTGTATAGGCCCAACCTACTCAACCTATCCTCATAAGACAACCCCTTCATCTCCGGAATCAACCTAGTGAACCTTCTCTGAATAGCCTCCAATGCAAGTATATCCTTCCTTAAATACGGAGACCAAAACTGTACGCAGTACTCCAGGTGTGGCCTCACCAATACCCTGTACAGGTGTAGCAGGACTTCTCTGCTTTTATACTCTATCCCCCTTGCAATAAAGGCCAACATTCCATTTACCTTCCTGATCACTTGCTGTACCTGCATACTAACTTTTTGTGTTTCATGCACAAGGAGCCCCAGGTCCCTCTGTACTGCAGCACTTTGCAATTTTTCTCTATTTAAATCATAACTTGCTTTTCTATTATTTCTGCCAAAGTGGATAACCTCAAATTTTCCCACATTATACTCCATCTGCTAAATGTTTGCCCACTCACTTAGCCTGTCTATACCCCTTTGCAGATTTTTTGTGTCCTCCTCACAACTTGCTTTCCCACCCATGTTTGTATCATCAGCAAACTTGGCTGCATTACACTCAGTCCCTTCATCCAAGTCATTAATATAGATTGTAAATAGTTGAGGCCCCAGCACCGATCCCTGCGGCACCCCACTAGTTACTGTTTGCCGACCGGGAAATGACCCATTTATCCCGACTCTCTGTTTTCTGTTAGTTAGCCAATCCTCTATCCATGCTAATACATCATTGAATAATAGGTCATTGAATTAGGGCTCATGGGATTGGGGTAATAATAATAATAATAATTACTTTGTATTTATATAGCGCCTTTAATGTAGTAAAATGTCCCGAGGTGCTTCACAACAGTGTTACGGACAAACAGATACTCACTTTTTGTGTTTCATGCAAATGTGATGGTGTGTGATATGGAGGGGAACTTGCAGGTGCTGGTTCAAGAAGCATCCCATCCACCACCTTCAACATTCACTCCCTCCACCACCGGCGCACCGTGGCTGTGGTGTTACCATCGACAAGATGCACTGCAGCAACTCGCCAAGGCTTCTTCGGCAGCACCTCCCAAACCCACGACCTCCACCAGCTAGAAGGACAAGGGCAGCAGGCGCATGGGAACACCACCACCTCCACGTTCCCCTCCGAGTTACACGCCATCCTGACTTGGAAATATATCACCGTTCCTTCATCGTCGCTGGGTCAAAACCCTGGAACTCCCTCCCGAACAGCACTGTGGGAGCGCCTTCACCACACGGACTGCAGCGGTTCAAGAAGGCTGCTTACAATCACCTTCTCAAGGGCAATTAGGGATGGGCAATAAATGCCGGCCTTGCCAGCGACGATCCTAGAATGAATATTTAATAAATGGTGGCATCCTGGTTACTGGCATAACTAAGAAGGATTTTGACAGAGTGGAAAGACTTGGAGAAGCTGGGATTGTTCGCCATTGTTTTCGTTCCCCGTCACAAACTCCGTTCCCCGGCCACTGACTCCATCCCTCTCCCACCTTCTGTCTGAGGCTGAACCCGACTGTTCGCAACCTTGGTGTCATATTTGACCCTGAAATGAGCATTCGAACACCTATCCGCAGCATAACTAAAACCGCCTATTTCCATCTCCATAACATCGCCCGTCTCCGCCCCTGCCTCAGCTCATCCGCTGCTGAAACCCTCGTCCATGCCTTTGTTACCTCTAGACTTGACTATTCCAATGCACTCCTGGCTGGCCTCCCACATTCTACCCTTCATAAACTCGAGGTGATCCAAAACTTGGCTGCCCCAGTTCCTAACTCGCACCGGGTCCCACTCACCCATCACTCCCTGTGCTCACTGCCCCAGTCCTAACTCGCACCGGGTCCCACTCACCCATCACTCCCTGTGCTCACTGCCCCAGTCCTAACTCGCACCGGGTCCCACTCACCCATCACTCCCTGTGCTCACTGCCCCAGTCCTAACTCGCACCAAGTCCCGTTCACCCATCACCCCCTGAGCTCACTGACCTACGTTGGCTCCTGGTTAAGCAACGCCTCGATTTCAAAATTCTCATCCTTATTTTCAGATCCCTCCATGGCCCTCGCCCCTCCCTATCTCTGTAATCTCCTCCAGCCCCACAACCCCCCGAGATGTGTGCGTCCTCTAATTCTACCCTCCTGAGCATCCCTGATTATAATCGCTCCACCATTGGTGGCCGTGCCTTCAGCTGCCTGGGGCCCAAGCTCTGGAACTCCCTCCCTAAAACTCTCCGCCTCTCTACCTCTCTCTCCTCTTTTAAGACGTTCCCTAAAACCTGACTCTTTGACCCAGCTTTTGGTCACCTGCGCTAATTTCTCGTTAAGTGGCTCGGTGTCCAATTTTTTAACTCATAATACTCCTGTGAAGTACATTGGGATGTTTCTGTAAGTTAAAGGCGCTATATAAACACAAGTTGGTGTTGTTGTTAGAGCACAGAAGGTGGGTTCCGATACTGCAATGAAATCTGTTTAGTGTTATCATTCGTGATGGCCTTGCTCAGATCTAGGGATTCGTCAGACAGCAGTTTGCGAAGAATGACCTCGTTGCCGATTCCAAGCACGAAAAAGTCCCGCAACACTACCCCCCCAAAATCCAGCAAATACGCACGGTCCCGTAAGGTGTCTTAGGTCGGCGACATAGCTCCTGGCCCTCGGAGCGGTGGTGTGTATAAAAGCGATACCTGGCCATCAAGATGCTCCCCTTCAGCTTGAGGTGTTCCCGAACCAGCGTGCACAACTCTTCATATGTCTTCTCCATTGGTTTCGTCGGTGCTAGCAGATTTTTGATGAGGCCATATATCGTGGACCCGCAAACGGTGAGGGGAATCGCCCTGCGCTTGATCGCGGTTTCTGCCTTTTCCAGCTCGTTGGCCACAAAGTACTGGTCAAGACGCTCAACGAAGGCTTCCCAATCATTACCCTCAACAAATCTCTCAAGAATACCAATGGCAGCAATAACTGCATGAAAGTTTGTGATCTGTTACTCGTCGCCAATTGTTACGTTTAGAATAACTCCACAAGGCTGTACATCTTAAGCTCAAACTGTTGTGACCTTGGTCTCTTTAATATAACTCCAGAGTGAGGAGGCAGTATGGTAGACTGCCTTTTATACCTGCTTGTCCAGGGTGTGCAGGTGACCCTTGGGTCTCCCACAGGTGCGCCCCCTGGTGGCAAGCCTTACACATTGGTAATGTTTACATACATAATAGTTTTGATCGAGTATGTAGGGAGAAACTGTTTCCTGTGTCAGGAGGACCGGTAACCAGAGGACACAGACTGAAGATAATTGGCAAAAGAACCAGAGGGGGAGATGAGGGGAACTTTGTTTGTGGAGGGGGTAGTAGGGAGGCCGGCCAGGAGAGCGTTGGAATAGTCGAGGCTGGAGGTACCAGAGACACGGATGAGGGTTTCAGCAGTGTAGGAGCTGAGGCAGGGGGTGGGAGATGGGTGATGTTACGGAGGTGGAAATAGGCGGAGACCAAACGCAGATTGGGTGACCGCTTTGCGGAACATCTCCGTTCAGTCCATAAGCGTGACCCCGAGCTTCCGGTCGCTTGTGACTTTAATTCCCCACTCCCCTCCCACTCTGACCTCTCTGTCCTCGGCCTCCCAGCAAGCTCGAGGAACAGCACCTCATCTTTCGTTTAGGCACTTTACAGCCTTCTGGACTCGACATCGAGTTCAACAATTTCAGACCAAACCCTCTGGCCATCTTTGAATCCCTTTCCTCCTTTTGTTAACCCTCCCCCATCTGATGTATTTCTCTCTCTCTGTTTCTCATGGCAGCTGGTAATTACTCTGCCATTCACACCCTATCCAGACTCATCTATTTCTAACTTCTGCCATTACCATCTCAATTCGGCCCACCATCCCTTTTGTCTCTCTAATCTCTCCTGCCTTCCCTCCGATCACAGACCTTCCCTTTTGTTCTATCCTCCCCTCCCCCTTTCAGTGCTCCTTAAGAATCCATTCAGTTCGAACCCTCTCCAGTTCTGACGGAGGGTCACAGACCTGAAACGTTAACTCTGTTTCTCTCTCTCCACAGATGCTGCCTGACCCGCTGAGATTGCCAGCACTTTCTGTTTTTATTTCAGATTCCAGCGTCCGCAGTATTTTTCTTGCAAAGGGGGATGGAGTATAAAAGCAGAGAAGTCCTGCTACAACTGTACAGGGTATTGGTGAGGCCACACATGGAGTACTGCGTGCAGTTTTGGTCTCCTTATTTAAGGAAGGATATACTTGCATTGGAGGCAGTTCAGAGAAGGTTCACTCGGTTGATTCCGGAGATGAAGGGGTTGTCTTATGAAGAAAAGTTGAGCAGGTTGGGCCTCTACTCATTGGGGTTTAGAAGACTGAGAGGTGATCTTATTGAAACTTGCAAGATACTGAGGGGGCTGGACAGGGTAGATGCAGAGAGGATGTTGCCCCTCGTGGGGGAATCTAGAACTCGGGGGCATAGTTTCAGAATAAGGGGCCGCCCATTTAAAACTGAGATGAGGAGGAATTTCTTCTCTCTGAGGGTTGTAAATCTGTGGAATTCTCTGCCCCAGAGAGCTGTGGAGGCTGGGTCATTGAATATATTTAAGGTGGAGATAGACAGATTTTTGAGCAATAAGGGAGTGGAGGGTTATGGGGAACGGGCGGGGAAGTGGAGCTGAGTCCGTGATCAGATCAGCCATGATCTTATTGAATGGCAGAGCAGGCTCGAGGGGCCGAATGGCCCACTCCTGCTCCTATTTCTTATGTTCTTATTAGAGGAGCGCAGACATGTCAGAGGGGTTGTGGGGCTGGAGGAGATAACAGAGATAGGGAGGGGCGAGGGCCATGGAGGGATTTGTAAACAAGGGTGAGGGTTTTGAAAATGGGGGCGTTGCTTGTCCAACTTCCCGTTTTGAAAGTTAAGATTGAACCTGCTCCCAACTCTCTGAGTGAAGAAGTTTCTCCTCATCTCGGTCCTAAATGGCTTACCCCTTATCCTTAGACTGTGTCCCCTGGTTCTGGACTTCCCCAACATCGGGAACATTCTTCCTGCATCTAACCTGTCCAGTCCCGGCAGAATTTTATATGTTTCTATGAGATCCCCTCTCATCCTTCTAAACTCCATTGAATACAGGCCCAGTCGATCCAGTCGATCCAGTCTCTCCTCATATGTGGAGTTAGACAGATTTTTGAACGATAAGGGAGTCGAGGGTTATGGGGAGCAGGCGGGGAGGTGGAGCTGAGTCCATGATCAGATCGGCCATGATCTTATTGAATGGCGGAGCAGGCTCGAGGGGCCGTACTGCTGACTCCTGCTCCTGTTTCTTTTGTTCTTTACGTTGGAAGTAGGCCGTCTGGGTGAGGTGGTATTAATCGCTGCACACACGAATCTCTTTCAGAAACCAGCAGCGTTTCCATCTTGGCCTTGACCTGCCTCTTCCGCACCGTGGTGGTGTACAACTCTCTGAGAACCAAGCTGTTTGTGGCCTTGGAGTTTTCCGTGAAAGGCCTGCTTCAACGCCTGCAGAATGACGGATCCTTCGGGGACATCGTGAACACAACCTTCGCCATTCAGGTGAGGTCAGGTGGGCCCTGGGGCTAGAAATTGCCCGCCGCCAAATTTTGCGAAGGAGGACGTTCAGCTGCCAGGAACTTGGGGCTGGATTTCCCGGGTCCTCGCCAGCGCTGCGTTTCTCTGCCCCGGAGCGCCGGCAATGACGGCGGTAAGGTGTTCCCGGCGGGCGGTGAGCCTCCAGCGCCCCGCCCCGCGATCCTCGGGTACGGTTTGGCGGTGGCGCGGAGCAGCACCGCCCGGAAGAGCGACACCCCGGTGTGTGTATAACGCCCCTGTTCGAGACACCGGCGCAAGTTTTGATGCTTGTCCGACCCGTCAGGGGAGGGCAGCAGCAGCCAAGTTCATGGCACCGTGGGTGGCTCTGCTGCACAGAAGGGCAGGAAAAAGAACAGAGAGCTATAGTGGTAGGGGATTCGATGGTGAGGGGAATAGGCGTTTCTGCGGCCGCAACCAAGACTCCAGGATGGTATGTTGCCTCCCTGGTGCAAGGGTCAAGGATGTCTCGGAGCGGGTGCAGGACATTCTGAAATGGGAGGGAGAACAGCCAGTTGTCGTGGTGCACATTGGTACCAACGATATAGGTAAAAAAAAGGGATGAGGTCCTACGAAAAGAATTTAAGGAGCTAGGAGCTAAATTTAAAAAGTAGGACCTCAAAAGTAGTAATCTCGGGATTGCTACCAGTACCACGTGCTAGTCAGAGTAGGAATCGCAGGATAGCGCAGATGAATACGTGGCTTGAGCAGTGGTGCAGCAGGGAGGGATTCAAATTCCTGGGGCATTGGAACCGGTTCTGGGGGAGGTGGGACCAGTACAAACCAGATGGTCTATACCTGGGCAGGACCGGAACCAATGTCCTAGGAGGAGTGTTTGCTAGTGCTGTTGGGGAGGAGTTAAACTAATATTGCAGGGGGATGGGAACCTATGCAGGGAGACAGAGGAAGACAAAAATGAGGCAAAAGCAAAAGACAGAAAGGAGATGAGGAAAAGTGGAGGGCAGAGAAACCCAAGGCAAAGAACAAAAAGGGACACTGTACAGCAAAATTCTAAAAGGACAAAGGGTGTTAAAAAAACAAGCCTGAAGGCTTTGTGTCTTAATGCAAGGAATATCCGCAATAAGGTGGATGAATTAACTGTGCAAATAGATGTTAACAAATATGATGTGATTGGGATTACGGAGACGTGGCTCCAGGATGATCAGGGCTGGGAACTCAACATCCAGGGGTATTCAACATTCAGGAAGGATAGAATAAAAGGAAAAAGAGGTGGGGTAGCATTGCTGGTTAAAGAGGAGATTAATGCAACAGTTAGGAAGGACATTAGCTTGGATGATGTGGAATCTATATGGGTAGAGCTGCAGAACACTAAAGGGCAAAAAACGTTAGTGGGAGTTGTGTACAGACCTCCAAACAGTAGTAGTGATGTTGGGGAGGGCATCAAACAGGAAATTAGGAGTGCATGCAATAAAGGTGCAGCAGTTATAATGGGTGACTTTAATATGCACATAGATTGGGCTAGCCAAACTGGAAGCAATACGGTGGAGGAGGATTTCCTGGAGTGCATAAGGGATGGTTTTCTAGACCAATATGTCGAGGAACCAACTAGGGGGTAGGCCATCTTAGACTGGGTGTTGTGTAATGAGAGAGGATTAATTAACAATCTCATTGTGCGAGGCCCCTTGGGGAAGAGTGACCATAATATGGTGGAATTCTGCATTAGGATGGAGAATGAAACAGTTAATTCAGAGACCATGGTCCAGAACTTAAAGAAGGGTAACTTTGAAGGTATGAGGCGTGAATTGGCTAAGATAGATTGGCGAATGATACTTAAGGGGTTGACTGTGGATGGGCAATGGCAGACATTTAGAGACCGCATGGATGAATTACAACAATTGTACATTCCTGTCTGGCGTAAAAATAAAAAAGGGAAGGTGGCTCAACCGTGGCTATCTAGGGAAATCAGGGATAGTATTAAAGCCAAGGAAGTGGCATACAAATTGGCCAGAAATAGCAGCGAACCTGGGGACTGGGAAATTTAGAACTCAGCAGAGGAGGACAAAGGGTTTGATTCGGGCAGGGAAAATGGAGTACGAGAAGAAGCTTGCAGGGAACATTAAGGCGGATTGCAAAAGTTTCTATAGGTATGTAAAGAGAAAAAGGTTAGTAAAGACAAACGTAGGTCCCCTGCAGTCAGAATCAGGGGAAGTCATAACGGGGAACAAAGAAATGGCAGACCAATTGAACAAGTACATTGGTTCAGTATTCACTAAGGAGGACACAAACAACCTTCCGGATATAAAAGGGGTCAGAGGGTCTAGTAAGGAGGAGGAACTGAGGGAAATCTTTATTAGTCGGGGAAATTGATGGGATTGAAGGCCGATAAATCCCCAGGGCCTGATGGACTGCATCCCAGAGTACTTAAGGAGGTGGCCTTGGAAATAGCGGATGCATTGACAGTCATTTTCCAACATTCCATTGAGTCTGGATCAGTTCCTATCGAGTGGAGGGTAGCCAATGTAACCCCACTTTTTAAAAAAGGAGGGAGAGAGAAAGCAGGGAATTATAGACCGGTCAGCCTGACCTCAGTAGTGGGTAAAATGATGGAATCAATTATTAAGGATGTCATAGCAGCGCATTTGGAAAATGGTGACATGATAGGTCCAAGTCAACATGGATTTGTGAAAGGGAGATCATGCTTGACAAATCTTCTGGAATTTTTTGAGGATGTTTCCAGTAAAGTGGACAAAGGAGAACCAGTTGATATGGTATATTTAGACTTTCAGAAGGCTTTCGACAAGGTCCCACACAGGAGATTAATGTGCAAAGTTAAAGCACATGGGATTGGGGGTAGTGTGCTGACATGGATTGAGAACTGGTTGTCAGACAGGAAGCAAAGAGTAGGAGTAAATGGGTACTTTTCAGAATGGCAGGCAGTGACAAATGGGGTACCGCAAGGTTCTGTGCTGGGGCCCCAGCTGTTTACATTGTACATTAATGATTTAGACGAGGGGATTAAATGTAGTAGCTCCAAATTTGCGGATGACACTAAGTTGGGTGGCAGTGTGAGCTGCGAAGAGGAGGCTATGAGGCTGCAGAGTGACTTGGATAGGTTAGGTGAGTGGGCAAATGCGTGGCAGATGAAGTATAATGTGGATAAATGTGAGGTTATCCACTTTGGTGGTAAAAACAGAGAGACAGACTATTATCTGAATGGTGACAGATTAGGAAAAGGGAAGGTGCAACGAGACCTGGGTGTCATGGTACATCAGTCATTGAAGGTTGGCATGCAGGTACAGCAGGCGGTTAAGAAAGCAAATGGCATGTTGGCCTTCATAGCGAGGGGATTTGAGTACAGGGGCAGGGAGGTGTTGCTACAGTTGTACAGGGCCTTGGTGAGGCCACACCTGGAGTATTGTGTACAGTTTTGGTCTCCTAACTTGAGGAAGGACATTCTTGCTATTGAGGGAGTGCAGCAAAGATTCACCAGACTGATTCCCGGGATGGTGGGATTGACCTATCAAGAAAGACTGGATCAACTGGGCTTGTATTCACTGGAGTTCAGAAGAGTGAGAGGGGACCTCATAGAAACGTTTAAAATTCTGACGGGTTTGAACAGGTTGGATGCGGGAAGAATGTTCCCAATGTTGGGGAAGTCCAGAACCAGGGGTCACAGTCTAAGGATAAGGGGTAAGCCATTTAGGACCGAGATGAGGAGAAACTTCTTCACCCAGAGAGTGGTGAACCTGTGGAATTCTCTACCACAGAAAGTAGTTGAGGCCAATTCACTAAATATATTCAAAAGGGAGTTAGATGAAGTCCTTGCTACTCGGGGGATCAAGGGGTATGGCGTGAAAGCAGGAAGGGGGTACTGAAGTTTCATGTTCAGCCATAAACTCATTGAATGGCGGTGCAGGCTAGAAGGGCTGAATGTCCTGCTCCTGCACCTATTTTCTATTGGCTATGTTTCTATGTCAGCGTCTGGCAGTGAACGCCTGGGATATCAGGCCGGTCTGACCAATCCCGACAGCGGAGAGGCGCGTCATCGAGTCCTAAGTTCAGTACGATTGGTTTTGCTTTTAATTTTGTTTGTGATTTGTGTTGTGGTGGTGTGGGAAATGTTTTTTGGATGATTTTACATAAGAACATAAGGAATAGGAGCAGGAGTGGGCCATACGGCCCCTTGAGCCTGCTCCGCCATTCAATAAGATCATGGCTGATCTGATCGTGGACTCAGCTCCACTTCCCTGCCCGCTCCCCATAACCCCTTATCCCCTTATCGTTTAAGAAACTGTCTATTTCTGTCTTTAAATTTATCCAATGTCCCAACCTCCACAGCTCTCTGAGGCAGAGAATTCCACAGATTTACAACCCTCAGAGAAGAAATTTCTCCTCATCTCAGTTTTAAATGGGTGACCCCTTATTCTAAGATCATGCCCTCTAGTTCTAGTCTCCCCCATCAGTGGACACATCCTCTCTCCATCCAACTTGTCAAGCCCCCTCATAATCTTATATGTTTCATAAGAACATAAGAATTCGGAACAGGAGTAGACCATCGAGCCCCTCGAACCTGCTCCGCCATTCAACAAGATCATGGCTGATCTGGCCGTGGACTCAGCTCCACTTACCCGCCCGCTCCCCGTAACCCTTAATTCCCTTATTGGTTAAAAATCTATCTATCTGTGATTTGAATACATTCAATGAGCTAGCCTCAACTGCTTCCCTGGGCAGAGAATTTCACAGATTCACAACCCTATGGGAGAAGAAATTCCTTCTCAACTCAGTTTTAAATTGGCTCCCCCATATTTTGAGGCTGTGCCCCCTAGTTCTAGTCTCCCCGACCAGTGGAAACAACCTCTCTGCCTCTATCTTGTCTATCCCTTTCATTATTTTAAATGTTTCGATAAGATCACCCCTCATCCTTCTGAACTCCAACGAGTAAAGACCCAGTCTACTCAATCTATCATCATAAGATAACCCCCTCATCTCCGGAATCAGCCTAGTGAATCGTCTCTGTACCCCCTCCAAAGCCAGTATATCCTTCCTTAAGTAAGGTGACCAAAACTGCACGCAGTACTCCAGGTGCGGCCTCACCAATACCCTGTATAACTGTAACAAGACTTCCCTGCTTTTATACTCCATCCGCTTTGCAATAAAGGCCAAGATACCATTGGCCTTCCTGATCACTTGCTGTACCTGCATACTATCCTTTTGTGTTTCATGCACAGGTACCCCCAGGTCCTGCTGTACTGCAGCACTTTGCAATCTTTCTCCATTTAAATAATAACTTGGTCTTTGATTTTTTTCTGCCAAAGTGCATGACATCACACTTTCCGACATTATACTCCATCTGCCAAATTTTTGCCCACTCACTTAGCCTGTCGATGTCCTTTTGCAGATTTTTTGTGTCCTCCTCACACATTGCTTTTCCTCCCATCTTTGTTTCGTCAGCATCTTTTGTGGGGGTTTTCGAGGTTATTTCCCCGTCTCTCGGATGCTCCCGGCCCGGCTCATTAGCTCGGCACTTTCCCATCCTAATACCCCAAGCGAGGTATACAACGCCTCCCTTAGCACCGCGCCCCCTGACTCATGGCCTAGCTGCCCAAACTTACCTACGGAGGCGCAAACTGTTCCCGGGCACCAACTTTCCTGCTCCGCCGCCATTACCGCCCCAAAAACGTGGCAGCCGAAAATGTAGCCCTTAGCGCCGCAAGAGGGAGGCGAAATCACGCGCTAGCCACTTACCATGGAGCGCTAAAGGGACCAATGCTGCTTCCGCAAGATCCTGCAAATCCGTTGACAGGACAGACGCACCAATGTCAGCGTCCTCTCTCAGGCCAACATCCCCAGCATCGAAGCACTGACCACACTCGACCAGCTCCGCTGGGCGGGCCACAGTGTCCGCATGCCCCAGACACGAGACTCCCAAAGCAAGCGCTCTATTCTGAACTCCTGCACGACAAGCGAGCCCCAGGTGGGCGAAGGGAAACATTTCGAGGACATCCACAAAGCATCCTTGCAAAAATGCAACCTCCCCACCGACACCTGGGAATCCCTGGCACAAGACCGCCCAAAGTGGAGGAAGAGCATCCGGGAGGGTGCCGATCACCTCGAGTCTCTTCGGCGGGAGCACTCGGAAGCCCAAGTACAAACAGCGGACGGAGCGGCCGACGACCCAAGCACCCCACCCACCCATCACTCCAACCACCGTCTGCCCCACCTGTGACAGAGACTGTCGGTCCCGCTTTGGACTCATCGGTCACCTTCGAACTCGTGTTAATGTGGACGCGAGTCAGCCTCGACTCCGAGGGACTGCCTGAGGAAGGAAAGGGAGCGAGTGCAGGCGTTAACGGCGGGGGGCCGAGCAATATTCCGTGCAACGCTGCCGTCGATGGAGGCCCCTTCCCTCGCTTAAAGGTTGGAGTCAATCTGTGCCCTGTCTCTGTGGGGCCACGGGACCTACCTGCCTCGGGGGCAGAACAGCCCAAGCACTCGAAGAGAAGGCAAGGGCTTGATGAATTGTGGGCTCTGAAAAAAAACGACAGACGACAGACTGGGGAGATTCATTCAGCTCGCCCTCCCCGACTACTGTAAGATTTCTCAATCTCTGCCATTAAATAGGCAGCAAGACCAATTCTTTTAAAACCGTTTGGAATAACTTTATTAAACACGCATGTCATCATCATCATCATCATAGGCAGTCCCTCGGAATCGAGGAAGACTTGCTTCCACTCCTGAAGTGAGTTCTTTGGTGGTTGAACAGTCCGATATGCGAGCCACAGTCCCTGTCACAGGTGGGACAGATAGGCGATGAGGGTGAGGGAGGGTGGGGCAGGTATGGTAGCACCATGGTTATGTCACAGCACCAATACTCCAAAGGCTTGGGCTAATGATCCAGAGACACGAGTTCAAATCCCACCATGGTAGCTGGGGGGTATTAATTAAATCAATGGGGAATTAAAATACAAAGCCAGTATCAGTAATGGTAACCATGAAACTACTGGATTGTCGTCAAGACCCATCTGGTTCACCAATTTTCTGAGTTGTTGATGCCAGTTCACTGGATATATTCAAGAGGGAGTTAGATATGGCTCTTACGATTAAGAGGATCAAGGGGTATGGAGAGAAAGCAGGAAAGGGATACTGAAGGAATGATCAGCCATGATATTGAATGGTGGTGCAGGCTCGAATGGCCTACTCCTGCACCTATTTTTCTATGTTTCTATGCCACACGCTCTTTCCGCTGCCTGCGCTTGATTTCTGCACGCTCTCGGCGATGAGACTCGAGGTGCTCAGCGCCCTCCCGGATGCACTTCCTCCACTTCGGGCGGTCTATGACCAGGGACTCCCAGGTGTCAGTGGGGATGTCGCACTTTATCAGGGAGGCTTTGAGGGTGTCCTGGTAGCATTTCCTCTGCCCACCTGGGGCTCGTTTGCCGCGAAGGAGTTCCGAGTAGAGCGCTTGCTTTGGGAGTCTCGTGTCTGGCATGCAGGACAATGTGGCCTGCCCAGCTGAGCTGACACACACATGCACGTAGCCTATCGAACACAGCAGCAGTCGGGGGAGCGTCGAGAGAGGCGGGAGTCGAGAGAGGCAGCGGCCTATAAAAGGCTCAGCAGTCGGGGGAGCGTCGAGAGAGGCGGGAGTCGAGAGAGGCATACCGGTGCAGCTCCAGCTGAGAGAAGGCAAAAAAGGCAAAAAAGAAGTAGAAAGAAATCAAAAGGTGACGTCACAGCCAACGTGGTAAGTGATTGGCTGCTGATTGGTGAGTAGTTTTTCTTTTTCTTTATTAGTCAGTAACTTTTAACATTGTTGTCGGCAATTTAAGTGTATCTAAGGGTTAAGTCATGGCAGGACAGCTCGGTCACGTGATATGTTCCTCCTGTACCATGTGGGAACACGGGGACAACACCAGTGTCCCTGACGACTACATGTGCGGGAAGTGTGTCCACCTCCGGCTACTGACGGTCCGCGTTGCGGAGTTGGAGCTGAAGGTGGATTCACTCTGGAGCATCCACGATGCTGAGAATGACGTGAGTATCACGTGTAGCGAGTTGGTCTTACCGCAGGAGAAGGGTCCACAGCCAGCGAGGGAATGGAAGACCAGCAGGAAGAGTAGTGCAAGGAAGGTAGTGCAGGGGTCCCCTGTGGTCATCCCACTGCAAAACAGATACACTGCTTTGAGTGCTGTTGAGGGGGATGACTCATCAGGAGCGGGCAGCAGCAGCCAAGTTCATGGCACTGTGGCTGGCTCTGTTGCACAGGAGGGCAGGAAAAAGAGTGGGAGAGCGATAGTGATAGGGGATTCAATTGTAAGAGGAATAGATAGGCGTTTCTGCGGCCGCAACCGAGACTCCAGGATGGTATGTTGCCTCCCTGGTGCAAGGGTCAAGGATGTCTCGGAGCGGGTGGAGGACATTCTAAAAAGGGAGGGAGAACAGCCAGTTGTCGTGGTGCACGTTGGTACCAATGACATAGGTAAAAAAAAGGGATGAGTTCCTACGAAATGAATTTAAGGAGCTAGGAGCTAAATTAAAAAGTAGGACCTCAAAAGTAGTAATCTCGGGATTGCTACCAGTGCCACGTGCTAGTCAGAGTAGGAATCGCAGGATAGCTCAGATGAATACGTGGCTTGAGCAATGGTGCAGCAGGGAGTGATTCAAATTCCTGGGGCATTGGAACCGGTTCTGGGGGAGGTGGGACCAGTACAATCCGGACGGTCTGCACCTGGGCAGAATCGGAACCAATGTCCTCGGGGGAGTGTTTGCTAGTGCTGTTGGGGAGGAGTTAAACTAATATGGCAGGGGGATGGGAACCAATGCAGGGAGATAGAGGGAAACAAAAAGGAGGCAAAAACAAAAGACAGAAAGGAGATGAGGAAAAGTGGAGGGCAGAGAAACCCAAGGCAAAGAACAAAAAGGGCCATTGTACAGCAAAATTCTAAAAGGACAGAGGGTGTTAAAAAAACAAGCCTAAAGGCTTTGTGTCTTAATGCAAGGAGTATCCGCAATAAGGTGGATGAATTAACTGTGCAAATAGATGTTAACAAATATGATGTGATTGGGATTACGGAGACGTGGCTCCAGGATGAGCAGGGCTGGGAACTCAACATCCAGGGGTATTCAACATTCAGGAAGGATAGAATAAAAGGAAAAGGAGGTGGGGTAGCATTGCTGGTTAAGGAGGAGATTAAGGCAATAGTTAGGAAGGACATTAGCTTGGATGATGTGGAATCTATATGGGTAGAGCTGCAGAACACCAAAGGGCAAAAAACGTTAGTGGGAGTTGTGTACAGACCTCCAAACAGTAGTAGTGATGTTGGGGAGGGCATCAAACAGGAAATTAGGAGTGCATGCAATAAAGGTGCAGCAGTTATAATGGGTGACTTTAATATGCACATAGATTGGGCTAGCCAAACTGGAAGCAATACGATAGAGGAGGATTTCCTGGAATGCATAAGGGATGGTTTTTTAGACCAATATGTCGAGGAACCAACTAGGGGGGAGGCCATCTTAGACTGGGTGTTATGTAATGAGAAAGGATTAATTAGCAATCTCGTTGTGCGAGGCCCCTTGGGGAAGAGTGACCATAATATGGTGGAATTCTGCATTAGGATGGAGAATGAAACAGTTCATTCAGAGACCATGGTCCAGAACTTAAAGAAGGATAACTTTGAAGGTATGAGACGTGAATTGGCTGAGATGGATTGGCGAACGATACTTAAGGGGTTGACTGTGGATGGGCAATGGCAGACATTTAGAGACCGCATGGATGAACTACAACAATTGTACATTCCTGTCTGGCATAGAAATAAAAAAGGGAAGGTGGCTCAACCGTGGCTATCAAGGGAAATCAGGGATAGTATTAAAGCCAAGGAAGTGGCATACAAATTGGCCAGAAATAGCAGCGAACCTGGGGACTGGGAGAAATTTAGAACTCAGCAGAGGAGGACAAAGGGTTTGATTAGGGCAGGGAAAATGGAGTATGAGAAGAAGCTTGCAGGGAACATTAAGACGGATTGCAAAAGTTTCTATAGATATGTAAAGAGAAAAAGGTTAGTAAAGACAAATGTAGGTCCCCTGCAGTCAGAATCAGGGGAAGTCATAACAGGGAACAAAGAAATGGCGGACCAATTGAACAAGTACTTTGGTTCGATATTCACGAAGGAGGACACGAACAACCTTCCGGTTATAAAAGGGGTCGGGGGGTCTAGTAAGGAGGAGGAACTGAGGGAAATCCTTATTAGCCGGGAAATTGTGTTGGGGAAATTGATGGGATTGAAGGCCGATAAATCCCCAGGGCCTGATGGACTGCATCCCAGAGTACTTAAGGAGGTGGCCTTGGAAATAGTGGATGCGTTGACAGTCATTTTCCAACATTCCATTGACTCTGGATCAGTTCCTATGGAGTGGAGGGTAGCCAATGTAACCCCACTTTTTAAAAAAGGAGGGAGAGAGAAAACAGGGAATTATAGACCGGTCAGCCTGACATCGGTAGTGGGTAAAATGATGGAATCAATTATTAAGGATGTCATAGCAGTGCATTTGGAAAGAGGTGACATGATAGGTCCAAGTCAGCATGGATTTGTGAAAGGGAAATCATGCTTGACAAATCTTCTGGAATTTTTTGAGGATGTTTCCAGTAGAGTGGATAAGGGAGAACCAGTTGATGTGGTATATTTGGACTTTCAGAAGGCATTCGACAAGGTCCCACACAAGAGATTGATGTGCAAAGTTAGAGCACATGGGATTGGGGGTAGTGTACTGACATGGATTGAGAACTGGTTGTCAGACAGGAAGCAAAGAGTAGGAGTAAATGGGTACTTTTCAGAATGGCAGGCAGTGACTAGTGGGGTACTGCAAGGTTCTGTGCTGGGGCCCCAGCTGTTTACACTGTACATTAATGATTTAGATGAGGGGATTAAATGTAGTATCTCCAAATTTGCGGATGACACTAAGTTGGGTGGCAGTGTGAGCTGCGAGGAGGATGCTGTGAGGCTGCAGAGCGACTTGGATAGGTTAGGTGAGTGGGCAAATGCATGGCAGATGAAGTATAATGTGGATAAATGTGAGGTTATCCACTTTGGTGGTAAAAACAGAGAGACAGACTATTATCTGAATGGTGACAGATTAGGAAAAGGGGAGGTGCAAAGAGACCTGGGTGTCATGGTACACCAGTCATTGAAGGTTGGCATGCAGGTGCAGCAGGCGGTTAAGAAAGCAAATGGCATGTTGGCCTTCATAGCAAGGGGATTTGAGTACAGGGGCAGGGAGGTGTTGCTACAGTTGTACAGGGCATTGGTGAGGCCACACCTGGAGTATTGTGTACAGTTTTGGTCTCCTAACCTGAGGAAGGACATTCTTGCTATTGAGGGAGTGCAGCGAAGGTTCACCAGACTGATTCCCGGGATGGCGGGACTGACCTATCAAGAAAGACTGGATCAACTGGGCTTGTATTCACTGGAGTTCAGAAGAATGAGAGGGGACCTCATAGAAACATATAAAATTCTGACGGGGTTAGACAGGTTAGATGCAGGAAGAATGTTCCCAATGTTGGGGAAGTCCAGAACCAGGGGTCACAGTCTAAGGATAAGGGGTAAGCCATTTAGGACCGAGATGCGGAGGAACTTCTTCACCCAGAGAGTGGTGAACCTGTGGAATTCTCTACCACAGAAAGTTGTTGAGGCCAATTCACTAAATATATTCAAAAAGGAGTTAGATGAGGTCCTTACTGCTAGGGGGATCAAGGGGTATGGCGAGAAAGCAGGAATGGGGTACTGAAGTTGAATGTTCAGCCATGAACTCATTGAATGGCGGTGCAGGCTAGAAGGGCCGAATGGCCTACTCCTGCACCTATTTTCTATGTTTCTATGTTTCTATGGTATCCTACGATCTACTTAGTTACAACAGAAACAATGATGTTACTATAAAAAGCTATAAAAAGGTACACTCTACTTCCCTCTGGCAAAGCACAAGGACATTGTGTCCGTCATTCTGCTTTGGAGCGAGGTTCCTGCTTTTGCCGTGTGCTGAGGAGAAGGAGAGAGCCAGCTATCTTTGCTTCGATTATTATACCCATGATGGCCAGCGCTTCTCAGAAAGCCTCAGGATTGGCTATTATCTTCAGGGCCGTTCCTGGTTGGCTTCTCCTCATGCATGTGGCTGTCTGGAGGGTCGGTGCCATTCCTCGATTAGGTTAATGGCTTTCCAATGAACATCTTTTCCAGTTTGGTGAGTTTCAAAGCCATGCTTCCTTTGTAACTTGAGCTCTGCCCCGCCAGAGGATGTGAACTTGCGGAAGGTATCCGCTTTGTCTCTTCAAACTTATTCTTTCCTATTCTTACACCACAACTGCCTCTAATTAGCGCTCCCCAATGCATCCAGGTTTCGGTCTCCAGCCGCGGGACAACGCCTCCTGCAGCTGCCGGTGTTGCCTTGTATCAAACCTTGCTTACACCGCACCGGGCGTTACAGTTCTGGTGTGCAGTGCGGAGGGGCAGTACTGAGGGAGTGCTGCACTATTGGAGAGGCAGTGCTGAGGGGCAGTGCAGTGCTCCCTCAGTACTGCCCCTCCGGCAGTGCAGCGCTCCCTCAGTACTGCCCCTCCGACACAGTACTGCCCCTCTGACAGTGCAGCGCTCCCTCAGTACTGTCCCTCCGACAGTGCAGCACTCCCTCAGTACTGTCCCTCCGACAGTGCAGCGCTCCCTCAGTACTGCCCGTCGACAGTGCGGCGCTCCCTCAGTACTGCACCTCCGACAGTGCAGCGCTCCCTCAGTACTGCCCCTCCGACAGTGCGGCACCCCCTCAGTACTGCCCCTCCAACAGTGCAGCACTCCCCCAGCACTGCCCCTCCGACAGTGCAGTGCTCCCTCAGTACTGCCCCTCCGGCAGTGCAGCGCTCCCTCAGTACTGCCTCTCCGACAGTGCAGTCCTCCCTCAGTACTGCCCCTCCGGCAGTGCAGCGCTCCCTCACTACTGCCGCTCCGACAGTGCAGCGCTCCCTCAGTACTGACCCTCTGACAGTGGACCGATCCATCAGTACTGCACCTCCAACAGTGCAGAACTCCCTCAGTACTGTCCCTCCGACACTGCAGTGCTCCCTCAGTACTGCCTGTCCGACAGTGCGGCGCTCCCTCAGACTGCGCCTCCGATAGTGCAGCACTCCCTCAGTACTGTCCCTCCGACACTGCAGAGCTCCCTCAGTAATGCCTGTCTGACCGTGCAGTGCTCCCTCAGTACTACCCTCCGACAGTGAGCCACTCCCTCAGTACTGCCCCTCGGCACTGCACTGCGAGTGTCGGCCTCGATTGTTGTGCTCAAGTTGCTGGAGTGGAACTTGAACCCACTGCCTTCCGACTCAGAGGCGAGGGAGCCAACCACGATGAGGCATGCAGTTGGGAGCTCAGTGGGTGAATTGGTAACGTGTCGTTTGATTGTTAAACCTTTATTAATCAACCAACTGGATCTTAACAGCAATGTGTTGCTATGAGCCCTTGGGCAAAGAACGCTTGAAGCAAATACATTACAAAGGGCTTGGGGATGTGCGGAGGTGATGACAGGTGCTGTGGAAATGCCAGTTATTGCTTTGTGTCAGCGCGTTGTCATGTTAAAGATTGCCCAGTCACTTCAGCATTGAAATTGGTGCCTTTCGCTCTTGCTCCCACTCTGTAGGCCATGGGCGTGGAAAATCTGGTGCACCCGATGACCTACAACTGCACGAAATCTATGGAGAGGTTGATCAGTAATACCCGCACTTGGAACTCGCCCTCAAAGACCTCCGGAGCGGTGGCGCTCGTCATAGAAGCGTTGGAAGGGAAGACTTACCTGGATATCGCTGAAATATCCTGTAAAGGTAACGCTGGTGGCATTTGCAGCATTGCAAACAGTGACTCGGGGGGGTTGCCGCAGGGATCGGTGCTGGGGCCTCAACTATTTACAATCTATATTAATGACTTCGATGAAGGGCCCGAGTGTAATGTCGCCAGGTTTGTTGAGGATACAAAGATGGGTGGGAAAGCAAGTTGTGAGGAGGACACAATAAATCTGCAAAGGGATATAGGCAGGGCTAAGTGAGTGGGCAAAAATCTGGCAGATGGAGTACAATGTGGCAAAATGTGAGGTTATCCACCAAATTAAAAAGCTGTCCCTTGTAGAATTTAAAGCCAGGGATTACAAACAGGAAAAGTTAAAAAGCAAATGATTATTTAAATGTGGAGAGATTACAAAGTGCTGTAGCACAGAGGGACCTGGGGGTCCTTGTGCAAGAAACACAAAAAGAGAGTCGGGATAAACGGGTAATTTTCCGGTTGGCAAACAGTGACTAGTGAGGTGCCACAGGGATCGATGCTGGGTCCTCAACTATTTACAATCTATATTAATGACTTGGATGAAGGGACCGAGTGTACTGCAAGGCTAACTAAGGAAGTAAAGGATGGTATCAAATTGAAAACAAAGGCATACAAAGTTGTGAAGAACAGTAGGAGGCCAGAGGATTGGGAAATTGTTAGAAACCAGTAAACGAAGACGAAAAAACATAATAGAGAGAAAATAGATTATGAGAGTAAACTAGCAAGAAATACAAAAATTCAGAAAGAGCTTCTACAGGTATATGCAAAGGAAGAGAGTAACTAAAGTAAACGTTGGTCCCTTAGAGGATGAGTCTGGGGAATTAATAATGGGGAACAGGGAAATGGCAGAGATTTTGAACAAATATTATGTATCGGTCTTCACGGTAAAAGACACTAAAGGCATCCCAATAATCATGGATAACCAAGGGGCTATAGGGAGGGAGCAACTTAAAACAATCACTATCACTAGAGGAAAAAGTACAGGTGCTTGGCAAACGGATGGGACTAAAGGCGGACAAGTCCCCTGGACCTGATGGCCTGTATCCTCGGGTCTTAAAAGAAGTGGCTGCAGAGATAGTGGATGCTTTGGTTGTAATCAGTCAACATTTCCTGGATTCTGGAGCGGTCCCAGCGGACTGGAAAACTGCAAATGTAACAGCCCTATTCAAGGAAAGAGGGAGATATAAAGCGGGAAAGTATAGACCAGTTAGCCGAACATCTGTCTTTGGAAAAATGCTGAAGTCCATCATTAAGGAAGTAATAGCAGGACATTTAGAAAATCATAATACAATCAAGCAGAGTCAGCATGGTTTTATGAAAGGGAAATCATATTTGACAAATTTGCTGGAGTTCTTTGAGGATGTAACGAGTAGGGTAGATAAAGGGGAACCAGTGGATGTGGTGTATTTGGATTTCCAGAAGGCATTCGATAAGGTGCCACATAAAAGGTTACTGCACAAGATAAGAGCTCACGGGGTTGGAGGTAATATATTAGCGTGGATAGAGGATTGGCTAACTAACAGAAAACAGAGAGTCAGGACAAATGGGTCATTTTCCGGTTGGCAAACAATAACGAAGTGGTGTACTGCAGGGATCAGTGCTGGGACCTCAACTATTTACAATATATATTAATGACTTGGATGAAGGGAGCAAGTGTACTGTACAAGTTTGCTGATGATACAAAGATGGGTGGGAAAGCAAATTGTGAGGAGGACACAAAAAATCTGCAAAGGGATATAGACAGGCCAACTGAGTGGGCAGAAATTTGGCGGATGGAGTATAATGTGGAAAAATGTGAGGTTATCCACTTTGGTGGGAAGAATAGAAAAGCAAAATATTATGTAAATGAAGACAGATTACAAAGTGCTGCAGTACAGAGACCTGGGGTCCTTGTGCATGAAACACAAAAAGTTAGTATGCAGGTACAGCAAGTAATCAGGAAGGACAATGAAATGTTGGCCTTTGTTGCAAGGGGGATAGAGTATAAAAGCAGAGAAGTCCTGCTACAACTGTACAGGGTATTGGTGAGGCCACATCTGGAGTACTGCGTATAGTTTTGGTCTCCATATTTAAGGAGGGATAAACTTGCATTGGATGCTGTTCAGAGAAGGTTCACTAGATGAAGGGGTTGTTCGAATTGAAGGGTTAAGCAGGTTGGACCTGTACCCGTTGGAGTTTAGAAGAATGAGAGGAGATCTTATTGAAACACATAAGATAATGAGGGGGCTGGACAGGGTGGATGCAGAGAGGATGTTTCCCCTCGTGGGGGAATCTAGAACTTGGGGGCATAGTCTCAGAATAAGGGGCCGCCCATTTAAAACTGAGATGAGGAGGAATTTCTTCTCTCAGAGGGTTGTAAATCTGTGGAATTCTCAGCCGCAGAGAGCTGTGGAGGCTGGGTCATTGAATATATTTAAGGTGGAGCTAGACAGATTTTTGAGCGATAAGGGAGTGAAGGGTTATGGGGAGCGGGCAGGGAAGTGGAGCTGAGTCCATGATCAGATCAGCCATGATCTATTGAAAGGCAGAACAGGCTCGAGGGGCCGAATGGCCAACTCCTGCTCCTATTTCTTATGTTCTTATATTCTTGTCTCGGGGCAATTTGGGGTCTTTTATGTTTACCCTTCACACACAGGAACAGGTGGAGGCCACTGAGCCCCTCGAGCCTGTTCAATGAGATCAAGGCTGATCTGTGTCCTAACCCTATCCACCCGCTCATATTCCTTAATAGGTTTGATTAACGAAAATCTCTCCGCCTTGATTTAAAATGAATAATTGATCTAGCATTCATTGCTGTTTGTGGAGGAGTATTCCAAACAGCTACCATCCCTCGTGTGTAGAAGTGTTTCCTAATGTCACTCCTGATAGGTCTCGCTCTAATTTCCGCCTTCTACCCCTTTGTCCGAAACTCCTCAAGCAGCAGACGTAGTTTATATCGACACTATCCCCGAAATATCTTCAAAACTTTGAATAAATCACCTCTCAATCTCCGAAATTGCAAGGAATGGAGTCCGAGTTTGTGTGATCTGTCCTCGTAATTCAATATGAACTGTTGCATGTCACCCCCACCGGATCTTTCGCCATCATCGTGTCATCGGTGGCTCAGTGGGCAGCACTCTCATCTCTGGGTCAGAAAGTTGTGGGGTCAAGTCCCACTCCAGGAACCTGAGCACCAAAATCCAGGCTGATGCTCCCAGTGCCTGTACTGAGGGAGTGCCGCACTGTCGGTGGGGCAGTACTGAGGGAGTGCCGCACTGTCTGAGGGGCAGTACTGAGGATGCGCCGCACTGTCGGTGGGGCAGTACTGAGGGAGTGCCGCACTGTCGGTGGGGCAGTACTGAGGGAGTGCCGCACTGTCGGAGGGGCAGTACTGAGGATGCGCCGCACTGTCGGAGGGGCAGTACTGAGGGAGCGCCGCACTGTCGGAGGGGCAGTACTGAGGGAGCGCTGCACTGTCGGAGGGGCAGTACTGAGGCAGTGCCGCACTGTCGGAGGGGCAGTACTGAGGGATCACTGCACTGTCGGAGGGGCAGTACTGAGGGAGCGCCGCACTGTCGGAGGGGCAGTACTGAGGGAGCGCCGCACTGTCGGAGGGGCAGTACTGAGGGAACGCCGCACTGTCGGAGGAGCAGTACTGAGGGAGCGCCGCACTGTCGGAGGAGCAGTACTGAGGGAGTGCCGCACTGTCGGAGGGGCAGTACTGAGGGAGCGCCGCACTGTCGGAGGGGCAGTACGGCACCAATTAATTCTCTGTTTTTCACCTGCTGCTTAGGGAGGAGCGCTGTCATTGACCTACCTGCAGCACTTCCAATCACGTCTGCACCTCATTCCTTCAACATCGCTCCGTCTACCATCAGGACCAGCATTAATAAGTCCCCGCCGTCTAACATCACAAACGTTATTATTGAGACCCCGAGAAAGGTTACTCCAAGATGCTGTAAGCATGGTATCGAATCGGTGTTGGAAGTGTCTTTATTTATATTCATTCCCGGCAAGTAGCAACGCTGACATTCCCATCGCTCCACCATTGGTGGCTATGTCTTCAGCTGGCTCGGTCCTAAGTTTCTGGAATGCCTTCCATAAACCTCTCCTCCTCTCGCTCCTCTTTAAATGTTACCTCTTTGACCAAGCTTTTGGTCACCTGTCATAAACTCTCCTTATGTGATTCGGTGTCTAATTCTGTCCGGTAATCGTTCCTGTGAAGCGCCTGACCACGTTAAAGCCGCTGTATACATGCAAGTCGTTCATGTTATTCCTGGTTGCCCATCGAGTGGTGGGCCATCTTGGACCAGTGCCGTTTGTGTGGCGAAAGTGCTCCCACAGTGGTGACTGGTTGTATCTCTAAATGGAGGGGAGTTTTCTGTGGTCTTCACCAGGAGTCCCTATTTGGCCCCGTGTTCCCCAACGATCGCGCTCCCAAAAACCATTACAGGAACCATTGACTAGGACCACAACTCTTTGATCTAAGGAGAACAACCCCAGCTTCTCCAGTCTCTCCATGTAACTGAAGTCCCACATCCCCGGTACCATTCTGGGCAATCTCCCCTTAACCTTCTCTGCTCTAAGGGGAACAATCCCAGCTTCTCCAGTCTCTCCATGTAACTGAGGTCCCACATCCCCAGTACCATTCTGGTCAATCTCCCCTTAACCTTCTCTGCTCTAAGGAGAACAATCCCAGCTTCTCCAGTCTCTCCATGTAACTGAAGTCCCACATCCCCGGTACCATTCTGGGCAATCTCCCCTTAACCTTCTCTGCTCTAAGGAGAACAATCCCAGCTTCTCCAGTCTCTCCATGTAACTGAAGTCCCACATCCCAGGTACCATTCTGGGCAATCTCCCCTTAACCTTCTCTGCTCGAAGGAGAATAGCCCGACAGGGGAGATTTACGAGAGATGTTCAAAATCAATACGGGTTTTGATGAAGTCGATATGATAGAGAGATACTATTTCCAGTGGCAGGAGGTCAGTAACCAGACATTACAGTGGGCAGCACACTCGCCTCTGCGTTGGAAGGGCATAGGTTCCACTCCCACTCCAGAGACTTGACCTCCATAATCCAGGCCAACATTCCCAGTGCCAGTACTGAAAGAGTGCTGCACTGTCGGAAGGGCAGTACTGAGGGAGTGCTGCACTGTCGGAAGGGCAGTACTGAGGGAGTGCCGCACTGTCTGAGGGGCAGAACCGAGGGGGGGGCAGTACTGAGGGAGTGCTGCACTGTCGGAGGGGCAGTACTGAGGGAGTGCTGCACTGTCGGAGGGGCAGTACTGAGGGAGCGCTGCACTGTCGGAGGGGCAGCACTGAGGGAGCGTTGAACTATTGGAGGGGCCATTTTTCGGCATGAGTCTTTAAAGCGAGGCAGCGTCTGCCTTCACATCTACACATAAGAGATGCCACTATCACTATTGGAAGAAGAGCAGGGGGCAATTCTTCCTGCTGTCCTTGGGCTCAATATTTATCCCTTGTTCAAAATCACCGACAGCCAATTAACCACTCATTATCACATTGCTGTGTGTGGGATCTTGCTGTGTGCAAACTGGTGGCAGAGTTTCCTACATTGGAACGCTGACTGCTCTCCAAAAAGTACTTAATTGCCTCAGGTTGGCAAAGGTGCTGCATAAATGATTTATTTCTGTCTTTTTCATTCTCTTTTTCTTTCTCATTTCTCATTCTCATTCTCTCTTTCTTTCTCTCTCTTTCTATCATACTTTCTATCTCTCTTCCTCTCTCTTCCTCTCTCTTCCTCTCTCTTCCTCTCTCTTCCTCTCTCTTCCTCTCTCTTCCTCTCTCTTCCTCTCTCTTCCTCTCTCTTCCTCTCTCTTCCTCTCTCTTCCTCTCTCTTCCTCTCTCTTCCTCTCTCTTCCTCTCTCTTCCTCTCTCTTCCTCTCTCTTCCTCTCTCTTCCTCTCTCTTCCTCTCTCTTCCTCTCTCTCTCTCTCTCTCTCTCTCTCTCTCTCTCTCTCTCTCTCTCTCTCTCTCTCTCTCTCTCTCTCTCTATTTATGGGATTGAAGGCCGATAAATCCCCAGGGCCTGATAGTCTGCATCCCAGAGTACTAAAGGAAGTGGCCCTAGAAATAGTGGATGCATTGGTGGTCATTTTCCAACAGTCTATCGACTCTGGATCAGTTTCTATGGACTGGAGGGTAGCTAATGTAACACCACTTTTTAAAAAAGGAGAGAGAGAGAAAATGGGTAATTAAAGGCCTGTTAGCCTGACATCAGTGGTGAAGAAAATGTTGGAATCAATTATTAAAGATGTAATAGCAGCGCATTTGGAAAGCAGTGACAGGATCGGTCCAAGTCAGCATGGATTTATGAAAGAGAAATTATGATTGACAAATCTTCTAGAATTTTTTGAGGATGTAACTAATAGAGTGGACAAGGGAGAACCAATGGATGTGGTGTATTTGGACTTTCAGATGCTTTTGACAAGGTCCCTCACAAGAGATTAGTGTGCAAAATTAAAGCATATGGTATTGGGGGTAATGTATTGACGTGGATAGAGAACTGGTTGGCAGACAGGAAGCAAAGAGTGGCAATAAATGGGTCCCTTTCAGAATGGCAGGCAGTGACTAGTGGAGTGCCGCAGGGCTCAGTGCTGGGACCCCAGCCCTTTACAATATACATTAATGATTTGGACTAAGGAATTGAACCTAATATCTCCAAGTTTGCGGATGACACTAAGCTGGGTGGCGGTGTGAGCTGTGAGGAGGATGCTAAGAGGCTGCATGGTGATTTGGACAGGTTAGTTGAGTGGGAAAATGCATGGCAGATGGTGGCAAAAACAGGGAGGCATAATATTATCTGAATGGTGGCAGATTAGGAAAAGGGGAGGTGCAACGAGACCTGGGTGTCATGGTACATCAGTCATTGAAAGTTGGCATGCAGGTACAGCAGGCGGTGAAGAAGGCAAATGGCATGTTGACTTTCATAGCTCGGGGATTTGAGTATAGGAGCAGGGAGGTTTTACTGCAGTTGTACAGGACCTTAGTGAGGCCACACCTTGAATATTGTGTACAGTTTTGGTCTCCTAATCTGAGGAAGGACATTCTTGCTATTGAGGGAGTGCAGCGAAGGTTCACCAGACTGATTCCCGGGATGGCAGGATTGACATATGAAGAAAGACTGGATCGACTCGGCTTATATTCACTGGAGTTTAGAAGAATGAGAGAGGATCTCATCGAAACATATAGAATTCTGACGGGACTGGACAGGTTAGATGCAGGAAGAATGTTCCCATTGTTGGGGAAGTCCAGAACCAGGGGTAATAGTCTAAGGATAAGGACTGAGATGAGGAGAAATTTCTTCACTCAGAGAATTGTGAACCTGTGGAATTCTCTACCACAGAAAGTTATTGAGGCCAGTTCGTTAGATATATTCAAAAGGGAGTTAGATGTGGCCCTTACGGCTAAAGGGATCAAAGGATATGGAGAGAAAGCAGGAATGGGGTACTGAAGTTGCATGATCAGCCATGATCCTATTGAATGGTGGTGCAGGCTCGAAGGGCCGAATGGCCTACTCCTGCACCTATTTTCAATGTTTCTATCTCTCTCTCTCTATCCTTCTCTCTCTCTCTCTCTCTCTCTCTCTCTCTCTCTCTCTCCATCCTTCTCTCTCTCTGTCCCTCTCTCTCTCTATATATCCCTCTCCCTCTCTATCCCTCTCTCTCTGTGTCCCTCTCTCTCTCTCTCTCTCTCTCTCTCTCTCTCTCTCTCTCTATCCCCCCCTCTCTCTCTCTATCCTCCTCTCTACTCTTTCTCTTTCTCTCAAACTTTCTCTCTCTATGTCATTCTCTCTTTCTCTCTCGCTCTCTCTGTCTCTCTTTCTCTGTGTTACTCTCTGCCCCTCTCTCTCTCTCTCTCTCTCTCTCTCTCACTCTATCCCTCTGTCCCTCTCTATCCCTCTCTCTCTCTCTCTCTCTCTCTCTCTCTCTCTCTTCTTTTAACACTGCGTTGTGTGTTGCAGGCATCACTGAGAGCCAGGCACCACTCATGCGTTTGCTGGTGAGCATCCTGCTGGAGTCTGTCAGCAACTGCAGCGACCACCCAGAGCCCAAACTCCTCATTGCCCTGCGCATGGCGAGAAGACACAATCTGCACATGGAACAGCAGCTGCAGGACTGCCTCCTGTTGTCCTACTCCGAGAAATCAGTGGGAGGTAAAATCTATGTCCCTGCTTTTAAATAGAAATTGTATCGAGCCTTGTTTAGTCCTCTCTGGGAGTTACTGTGCACAGTTCTGGTCTCCATATCACACTGGGAGTTACTGTGTACAGTTCTGGTCTCCATATCACACTGGGAGTTACTGTGTACAGTTCTGGTCTCCATATCACACTGGGAGTTACTGTGTACAGTTCTGGTCTCCATATCACACTGGGAGTTACTGTATACAGTTCTGGTCATATCACACTGGGAGTTACTGTGTACAGTTCTGGTCATATCACACTGGGAGTTACTGTGTACAGTTCTGGTCATATCACACTGGGAGTTACTGTGTACAGATCTGGTCATATCACACTGGGAGTTATTGTGTATAGATCTGGTCATATCACACTGGGAGTTACTGTGTACAGATCTGGTCATATCACACTGGGAGTTACTGTGTACAGTTCTGGTCATATCACACTGGGAGTTACTGTGTACAGTTCTGGTCATATCACACTGGGAGTTACTGTGTACAGATCTGGTCATATCACACTGGGAGTTACTGTGTACAGTTCTGGTCATATCACACTGGGAGTTACTGTGTACAGTTCTGGTCATATCACACTGGGAGTTACTGTGTACAGTTCTGGTCATATCACACTGGGAGTTACTGTGTACAGATCTGGTCATATCACACTGGGAGTTACTGTGTACAGATCTGGTCATATCACACTGGGAGTTAATGTGTACAGATCTGGTCATATCACACTGGGAGTTACTGTGTCCAGTTCTGGTCTCCTTATTATAAAATAGGGATATAGAAGAATTGGAAAGGTGCAGAAAAGATTTACCAGAATAACCCACAACTGAAAGGTTTAACCTAATGAGGAAAGTTTGAACAGAATGAAGTTTGTTTTTTCTAGAAAAGCGAAGGCTGAGGGGTGACATGATCGAGGTCTTCAAGAGTAATACGGCTCAATTTTCCCCAGTGATTTGCGCCTTTTGTTTTGGAGCAGGCTGCTTTTTTTGGCCTCAGTTTAAAAAAAAAACTACAGTTTCCCCAATCAATGTTCACCAGCGTAACTCAGTTAGTTACAATTTTTTTAGGGATGGTTTTTTTTCCGCCACAGGGGGCGTAACCTGCCACCCGTGCCAATTCTGGCCATTTATGGAAGTTTGGCCAGCTGAGAGTTAACTCCAGTTCTGCTTAGGCCAGCGTATGTGGCCTCTGCAGAAAGACTTTGCGGAGAGTTAAAGGAATCGTCGCAGGTAAGTGCAGCAGATGCCAGAGAGAGAGAGAGAGAGAGAGAGACCGGGGACACAGTTCGGGCGGGGGAGCGGACGGTCAAGTGCTTGCCACCAGTAGCGGGGCCAGCTTTAATAATTGGAGGTAAGTTGCTGCTGTATATTTTAATGTGTTTTTAAGGTGATTCAATGTGTTGGGAGCTGGCTGTATGCTTCACTTTGCAGCCTCAGCCCGCATTATGTTACCGTGGCAACCCCATCTTTTTGCCACCGATCAAGGCCCCACCCCCAAAACTAAAGGACAGGTTCGAACACGCCAAAATGACGAAATCCAACGGGGAAAACAGAACTTTTTTTTTTTTTGCCGTACTTGGGGCCCCAAAGAAACGGGTGTAACTCCAAGTACAAACACCGGCACGGACCTGTGGGGCCGAATGGCCTGTTTCTGTGCTGTATACATTAAGTAATTCCATGTACAATTGCATTAAAGAGCATATTTCTATGCTGTAAAATTCTAGTTAGCATAAATCCAGACTGGGTAAGGGCAGGAGTCACACATAGGCCCCCATTGGGTAAGGGATGAAGTCACACATAGGCCCCAGACTGGGTAAGGGATGGAGTCACAAATAGGCCCAGACTGGGTAAGAGCTGGAGTCACACATCGGCCCAGACTGTGTAAGGGCTGCAGTCACATATAGGCCCAGACTGGGTAAGGATTGGGGTTACACACAGGCCCAGACTGGTAAGGGATGGAGTCACATATAGGCCCAGACTGGGTAAGGGATGGAGTCACACATAGGCCCCCATTGGGTAAGGGATGGAGTCACACATAGGCCCCAGACTGGGTAAGGGATGGAGTTACACATAGGCCCCCATTGGGTAAGGGCTTGCGTCATACATAGGCCCAGACTGGGTAAGGGCTGGTATCACACATAGGCCCAGACTGGGTAAGGGCTGCAGTCACATATAGGCCCAGACTGGGTAAGGGTTGGGGTTACACACAGGCCCAGACTGGGTAAGGGTTGGGGTTACACACAGGCCCAGACTGGGTAATGGATGGAATCACATATAGGCCCAGACTGGGTAAGGGATGGAGTCACACATAGCCCCAGACTGGGTAAGGGATGGAGTTACACATAGGCCCCCATTGGGTAAGGGCTTGCGTCATACATAGGCCCAGACTGGGTAAGGGCTGGTATCACACATAGGCCCCAGACTGGGTAAAGGCTGGAGTCACACATAGGCCCCAGACTGGGTAAGGGCTGGAGTTACACATAGGCCCCAGACTGGGTAAGGGCTGGAGTCACATATAGGCCCAGACTGGGTAAGGGCTGGAGTCACACATAGGCCCAGACTAGGTAAGGGCTGGAGTCACACACAAGCCCCAGACTGGGTAAGAGCTGGAGTCACACATAGGCCCAGACTGGGTAAGGGCTGGAGTCACACATAAGCCCCAGACTGGGTAAGGGCTGGGGTCACACACAGGCCCAGACTGGATAAGGGCAGGAGTCACGTATAGGCCCAGACTGGGTAAGGAGTGGGATCACACATAGGCCCAGTCTGGGTAGGGACTGGAGTCACACATAGATCCAGACTGGGTAAGGACTGGGGTCACACATAGGCCCAGACTGGGTAGGGACTGGAGTCACACATAGACCCAGACTGGGTAAGGACTGGGGTCATATATAGGCCCAGACTGGGTAAGGGCTGGAGTCACGCAGACATTACAAATCCCATACTGTTGTGGTGGGGATTTGAACTCGCTGTCTTCAGGATTCCAGTCCAGGCCACTGCATTACTAGGCCAGGAACTACTGTACCCAGACAGAACATTTCAAAACTGAGATCATTCGTTTTTTGTTGGGTAAGTGTGTTAACGGTTGTGGGAAAATGGTGGGTAAATGGAGTTGAGATACAGATCAACCATGCCTAATTGAATGGCTGAAGAGGCTCGAGGGGCTTAATGGCCTCCTGTTCCTGTGTAACACGCTCGAGGGGCTGAATGGGCCTCCTCCTGTTCCTGTGTAACATGCTCGAGGGGCTGAATGGGCCGCCTCCTGTTCCTGTGTAACAGGCTCGAGGGACTGAATGAGCCTCCTCCTATTCCTATGGTAACAGGCTCGAGGGGCTGAATGGGCCGCCTCCTGTTCCTGTGTAACAAGCTCGAGGGGCTGAATGGCCTCCTCCTGTTCCTGTGTAACAAGCTCGAGGGGCTGAATGGCCTCCTCCTGTTCCTGTGTAACAGGCTCGAGCGGCTGAATGGGCCTCCTCCTGTTCCTGTGTAACTGGCTCAAGGGACTGAATGGGCCTCCTCCTGTTCCTATGTAACAGGCTCGAGGGGCTGAATGGGCCTCCTCCTGTTCCTATGTACCAGGCTCGAGGGGCTGAATGGGCCTCCTTCTGTTCCTGTGTAACAGGCTCGAGAGACTGAATGGGCATCCTCCTGTTCCTGTGTAACAGGCCCGAGGGACTGAATGGGCATCCTCCTGTCCCTGTGTAACAGGCCCGAGGGACTGAATGGGCCTCCTCCTGTTCCTATGTAACAGGCTCGAGGGGCTGAATGGGCCTCCTTCTGTTCTTGTGTAACAGGCCCGAGGGACTGAATGGGCCTCCTCCTGTTCCTATGTAACAGGCTCGAGGGGCTGAATGGGCCTCCTCCTGTTCTTGTGTAACAGGCTCGAGGGACTGAATGGGCCTCCTCCTGTTCCTATGTAACAGGCCCGAGGGACTGAATGGGCCTCCTCCTGTTCCTGTGTAACAGGCTCGAGGGGCTGAATGGGCCTCCTCCTGTTCTTGTGTAACAGGCTCGAGGGACTGAATGGGCATCCTCCTGTCCCTGTGTAACAGGCCCGAGGGACTGAATGGGCCTCCTCCTGTTCCTATGTAACAGGCTCGAGGGGCTGAATGGGCCTCCTCCTGTTCCGTGCAGATACATAGATGGTATTGATGCGTTGCTTGCAGAAGCATTTCCATTGTTGTTGTCCTCTGCCTGCAGATGGAGAATTCACGACTGGGGATATGGCCTTATATACGCTGGCATTCAGGGCCTCCTGCATGGATCCCGCCAAAATTCCCAACAACAGTCTCGGAATTAACCTGATCCGCCTTCTGTATGCGACGTTAGCAATCGAAATGCACACATTGGGTACGTACAGTGGATGACACGTCGTCCAATCTACAACAACTGGCATTTATAAAGCACCTGTAACAGAGCCAAAACGTTCCCAGGGCATTTCGCAGGACTGTAAATCAACCAGGAAACTGAGCCACCTTCAGGACACGTTCCAAAGCGCTTTACAGCCAATGAAGCAATCTTTGACCTGTGGTCTCTGTTCTAATGTCGGAAACGCGGCATCCAACTTGCGCACAGCAAACTCCCACAAGCAGCAATGCGACAATGACCGGATCGTGCATTTTAGTAACGTTGGTTGAACGATAAATATTAGCCCCAGGAGAACTGCTCCCTGCTCTTCTGAGGGAGCACTGCACTGTTGGAGGGGCAGTACTGATGGAGTGCCGCACTGTCAGAGGATCAGTACTGAGGGAGAATTGCACTGTCAGAGGGGCAGTACTGAGGGAGCACTGCAATGTCAGAGGGGCAGTACTGAGGGAGCACTGCATCGTCGGAGGGGCAGTACTGAGGGAGCACTGCACTGTCGGAGGGGCAGTACTGAGGGAGCGCTGCACTGTCGGAGGGGTAATACTGGGGGAACACTGCACTGTCGGAGGCTCAGTATTGAGGGAGCGCTGCACTGTCGGAGGGGCAGTACTGAGGGAGCGCTGCACTGTCGGAGGGGCAGTACTGAGGAAGTGCTGCACTGTCAGAGAGGCAGTACTGAGGAAGTGCTGCACTGTCAGAGGGACAGTACTGAGGGAGCGCCGCAATGTCGGAGGGGCAGTACTGAGGGAGCATTGCACTGTTGGAGGGGCAGTACTGAGGGAGCGCCGCACTGTCGGAGGCTCAGTACTGAGGGAGCGCCGCACTGTCGGAGGCTCAGTATTGAGGGAGCGCTGCACTGTCAGAGGGGCAGTACTGAGGAAGTGCTGCACTGTCAGAGGGGCAGTACTGTGGGAGTGCTGCACTGTCGGAGGGACAGTACTGAGGGAGCGCTGCACTGTCGGTGGGGCAGTACTGAGGGAGTGCTGCACTGTCAGAGGGGCAGTACTGAGGGAGTGCCGCACTGTCGGAGGGACAGTACTGAGGGAGCGCTGCACTGTCGGTGGGGCAGTACTGAGGGAGCGCTGCACTGTCGGAGGGACAGTACTGAGGGAGCGCTGCACTGTTGGTGGGGCAGTACTGAGGGAGTGCTGCACTGTCGGTGGGGCAGTACTGAGGAAGCGCTGCACTGTCGGAGGGGCAGTACTGAGGGAGTGTTGCACTGTCGGAGGGGCAGTACTGAGGGAGTGTTCCACTGTCGGAGGGGCAGTACTGAGGGAGCGCTGCACTGTCGGAGGGGCAGTACTGAGGGAGCACCGCACTTTCGGAGGGGCAGTACTGAGGGAGTGTTCCACTGTCGGAGGGGCAGTACTGAGGGAGCGCTGCACTGTCGGAGGGGCAGTACTGAGGGAGTACTGCACTTTCGGAGATGCCAACTTTCGGATGAGGCGTTAAACCGAGTTCCCCGTCTGATCTCTCCGGTGGATGTAAAATACCCCACAGCTATTATTGTAAGAAGAGCTGGGGGGAGTTCTCCACGGTGTTCTGGTCCCAATATTTTGCTTCAACCAACATTACTAAAAAAACAGATTATCTGGTCATTATCACATTGCTGTTTGTGGGAGCTTGCTGTGCACAAATTGGCTGCCACCTTTCCTACATTGCAACAGTGACCACACTTCAAAAGAGAATGTCATTGGTTGGAAAAAGCTTTGGATCGTCCTGAGGTCATGAAAGGTGCTATAGAAATGCATTTATTTCTTTACAATAATTGGAGTCATCTTGGCAGTAAATTCGTTTGGAGACAATTTAGACGATGGATTGTACTTGAGCACGTTCCAGATCGCTCGTGACCAGGGTGGAAACAAATGATGAAGATCGAACTATTTAGATTAGCTCCAGCATGAATAACTCACTGGTTAGGCCCCAACTGGAGTATTGTGTCCAATTCTGGGCACCGCACTTTAGGAAGGATGTGAAGGCCTTAGAGAGGGGTGCAGAGGGAGATTGCCCAGAATGGTACCGGGGATGTGGGACTTCAGTTACATGGAGAGACTGGAGAAGCTGAGGTTGTTCTCCTTAGAGCAGAGAAGGTTAAGGGGAGATTGACCAGAATGGTACCGGGGATGTGGGACTTCAGTTACATGGAGAGACTGGAGAAGCTGGGATTGTTCTCCTTAGAGCAGAGAAGGTTAAGGGGAGATTTAATAGAAGTGTTCAGAGACGATTCACTAGGCTGATTCCGGAGATGAGGGGGTTACCTTATGATGATAGATTGAGTAGACTGGGTCTTTACTCGTTGGAGTTCCGAAGGATGAGGGGTGATCTTATAGAAACATTTAAAATAATGAAAGGGATAGACAAGATCGAGGCAGAGAGGTTGTTTCCACTGGTCGGGGAGACTAGAACTAGGGGGCACAGCCTCAAAATACCGGGGAGCCAATTTAAAACCGAGTTGAGAAGGAATTTCTTCTCCCAGAGGGTTGTGAATCTGTGGAATTCTCTGCCCAGGGAAGCAGTTGAGGCTAGCTCATTGAATGTATTCAAGTCACAGATAGATAGATTTTTAACCAATAAGGGAATTAAGGGTTATGGGGAGTGGGCGGGTAAGTGGAGCTGAGTCCACGGCCAGATCAGCTATGATCTTGTTGAGTGGCGGAGCAGGCTCGAGGGGCTAGATGGCCTACTCCTGTTCCTAATTCTTATGTTCTTATTAATGTTGGGGAAGTCCAGAACCAGGGGTCACAGTCTAAGGATAAGGGGTAAGCCATTTAGGATCGAGATGAGGAGAAACTTCTTCACCCAGAGAGTGGTGAACCTGTGGAATTCTCTACCACCGAAAGTTGTTGAGGCCAATTCACTAAATATATTCAAAAAGGAGTTAGATGTCGTCCTTACTACTCGGGGGATCAAGGGGTATGGCGAGAAAGCAGGAATGGGGTACTGAAGTTGAATGTTCAGCCATGAACTCATTGAATGGCGGTGCAGGCTAGAAGGGCCGAATGGCCTACTCCTGCACCTATTTTCTATGTTTCTATGTTCAAATGATGAAGGTTTTGATGGAGTAAACAACAACTTGTATTTACATAGCGCCTTTAATGTAGTGAAACGTCTCCAGACGCTTCACAGGAGCGTTATAAGATAAATTTGACACCGAGCCACATAAGGAGAAATTAGCGCAGTTGACCAAAAGCTGGGCCAAAGAGGTCGGTTTTAAGGAGCGTCTTAAAGGAGGAAAGCGAGGCGGGGAGGCTTCGGGAGGGAGTTGCAGAGCTTGGGGCCTAAGGAACAGAAGGCACGGCCACCGTTGGTGGAGCGCTGCTAATCAGGGATGCTCAAGAGGGCAGAATTGGAGGGGCTGCAGACATCATAAGGAGGAACAGTTTCCTGTGTCGGGAGGGTGGGTAACCAGAGGACACAGATTGAAGGCAATTGGGAAAAGACCCAGAGGGGGAGATGGGGAGAGATGTGTTGACGCAGCGAGTTGTTGCGATCGGGAACGCGCTGCCTGAAAGGACGGTGGGAGCAGGTTCAATAGTGACTTTCAAAAGGGGGTTTGGATAAATACTAGAAGGAGGAAATGTGTCTCGGTTTACGGGGAAAGAGCAGGGGACAATGCTGTACCATGATGCTATGCTTGAGGGTTTGGAGCATTAACGCGTATTCTTCCCATTGCGATTCACAGAAAAAACCCTCTCCTACTTCACGGACTCCTATCAGGTCAGCCTCGCCATCCTCGCTCTGTGCCTGGAGAAGGAAGAGGTGAAACTCAACATTGCTCACGCCTTCGTGAACTTTGTCATCAACTATATGTCGCCCGAGGCGAAGGACATGACCATGAGTGAGGGAAAGCAAAGGCATATAGCGCCTTGCGTTTGTTCGTTGACGGGATGTGGGCGACGCTGGTGTTGACAAACCTGGGGGGGCTGCATTTTCGGTCTCGACGCGTTCTGGGGGCGGTAATGGCGGCGGGCGGGAATGTCCGGGGGGTGGGGGGTGGGGGTGCGCGCAGTGCTAAGGGAGGCGTTGTACATCTCTCTCTCGGGGCGTTAGGATGGGAGTCTCCCGATGCTAAAGAGCTGGGCCGGGAGCGCTCCCGACGACGTGAAACACCCCACCCCCCCCCCCCCCCCCCGCAAAAACATTCCCAAAACATTGCCCACGTCACTACAACACAAATCGGCAACAAAAAAAACAAAATACATTCGCACTGAGCTCAGGAGTCGATGGCTCACCTCTCCGCTGTCGGGATGGTCGGGCCGCCCTGATTTCCCAGGCGTTGACTGCCGGACGTGAACGGGTCGGGCAGGACCTCGAACCCGCAGCCGGTCTCGCGACCGAGGGCATTGCACACACCCGGGGCCGCATCCCTTCCGGGCGGTGTCGCTCCGGGCCCGCCGCTAAACCGGACCCGAGGATCACACTGTGGGGCGCTGGAGGCTGGCCGCCTCCCCCCCCCCGGAACACCGACCGCCTCCGGAGCGAAAAACGGAGCGGCGAGGGCCCAGAAAATCCAGCCCCTCTTTTTTTTTTTCCCCCCCCCACCGTCCGAGCGAGCACGAGACCGCGTGCTGGAGAATAACAACAACAGCGTATTTATGTTTATCCACTTTGGTGGTAAAAACAGAGAGACAGACTATTATCTGAATGGTGACAGATTAGGAAAAGGGGAGGTGCAACGAGACCTGGGTGTCATGGTACATCAGTCATTGAAGGTTGGCATGCAGGTACAGCAGGCGGTTAAGAAAGCAAATGGCATGTTGGCCTTCATAGCGAGGGGATTTGTGTACAGGGGCAGGGAGGTGTTACTACAGTTGTACAGGGCCTTGGTGAGGCCACACCTGGAGTATTGTGTACAGTTTTGGTCTCCTAACCTGAGGAAGGACATTCTTGCTATTGAGGGAGTGCAGCGAAGGTTCACCAGACTGATTCCCGGGATGCTGGGACTGACCTATCAAGAAAGACTGGATCAACTGGGCTTGTATTCACTGGAGTTCAGAAGAATGAGAGGGGACCTCATAGAAACGTTTAAAATTCTGACGGGTTTAGACAGGTTGGATGCAGGAAGAATGTTCCCAATGTTGGGGAAGTCCAGAACCAGGGGTCACAGTCAAAGGATAAGGGGGTAAGCCATTTAGGACCGAGATGAGGAGAAACTTCTTCACCCAGAGAGTGGTGAACCTGTGGAATTCTCTACCACAGAAAGTTGTTGAGGCCAATTCACTAAATGTATTCAAAAAGGAGTTGGATGTAGTCCTTACTACTAGGGGGATCAAGGGGTATGGCGAGAAAACAGGAATGGGGTACTGAAGTTGCATGTTCAGCCATGAACTCATTGAATGGCCTACTCCTGCACCTATTTTCTATGTTTCCATGTCTATGTAGCACCTTTACTGCAGTGAAATGTTCCAGGGCCCCTCACAGCAGTGTGATCAGACAGAAATGTGACCGCGAGCCACATAAGCAGAAACTAGGGCAGGTGACCAAAAAGCTTGGTCAAAAGAGCTAGGTTTTAAGGAGGAGAGAGAGGCGGAGAGGTTTAGGGAGGGAGTTCCAGAGCTTGGGGCCCAGGCAACAGAAGGCCCGGCCACCGACAGTGGAGCGATTATAATCAGGGATGCTCAAGAGGGGCGCAGACATCTCGGGGGGGGGGGGGGTTGTGGGGCTGGAGGAGGTTACAAAGATAGGGAACGGACTTTATTAATACACAGTAAAGGTGATGGATCGTTACCTGCATACGGAGAGTGAATTTACCGATTTCTGTATGTTTCGAAACTACTCTGGCAAACTATTGAAAACGATGCTCCTTTAGAACATAAGAACATAAGAAATAGGAGCAGGAGTAGGCCATACGGCCCCTTGAGCCTGCTCCGCCATTCAATAAGATCATGGTTGATCTGATCATGGACTCAGCTCCACTTCCCTGCCCGCTCCCCATAACCCTTTACTCCCTTATCGCTCAAAAATCTGTCTATCTCCACCTTAAATATATTCAATGTCTCAGCTTCCACAGCTCTCTGGGGCAGAGAATTCCACAGATTTACAACCCTCTGAGAGAAGAAATTCCTCCTCATCTCAGTTTTAAATGGGCGGCCCCTTATTCTAAGACCATGCCCTCTAGTTCTAGTCTCCCCCATCAGTGGAAATATCCTCTCCGCATCCACCTTGTCGAGCCCCCTCATAATCTTATATGTTTCGATAAGATCACCTCTCATTCTTCTGAATTCCAATGAGTAGAGGCCCAACCTACTCAACCTTTCCTCATAAGTCAACCCCCTCATCCCCGGAATCAACCGAGTGAACTTTCTCTGAACTGCCTCCAAAGCAAGTATATCCTTTTGTAAATATGGAAACCAAAACTGCACGCAGAACTCCAGGTGTGGCCTCACCAATACCCTGTACAGCTGTAACAAGACTTCCATGCTTTTATACTCCATCCCCTTTGCAATAAAGGCCAAGATACCATTTGCCTTCCTGATCACTTGCTGTACCTGCATACTAACCTTTTGTGTTTCATGCACAAGTACCTCCAGGTCCCGCTGTACTGCAGCACTTTGCAATCTTTCTCCATTTAAACAATAACTTGTTCTTTGATTTTTTTTCTGCCAAAGTGCATGACCTCACACTTTCGAACGTTATGCTCCATCTGACAAATTTTTGCCCATCACTTTGCCTGTCTATGTCCTTTTGCAGATTTTTGTGTCCCCCTCACACATTGCTTTTCCTCCCATCTTTGTATCGTCAGCAAACTTGGCTACGTTACACTCGGTCCCTTCTTCCAAGTTGTTAGTATAAATCTTTTGACGACATTAAAGGAAGAGGTCAAAATGGCCAGCTCTTTTCCATAATCCTCTGGAAACAAACTATCTACGAAAACAGTTTGCAATTGTTTACCTCATAGCCCTTTCCCATAAAAGGCTTACTTTACCAATGGTTATCTTTAGCAAAAGGACTCTCGACCCCTGTTTTATTACCCTAAAGCTAAACCATGCGTGGGTGATGTCACTACAACAACTCTCTCTCTCCCCACACCCTGCCTCACTCTCTCTCTCTCTCTCTACCACACTCTATATATATCTCTCTCTCTCTCTCTCTCCCCACACCCTGCCTCACTCTCTCTCTCTCCCACACTCTATATATATATCTCTCTCTCTCTCTCCCCACACCCTGTCTCACTCTCTCTCTCTCTCTACCACACTCTATATCTCTCTCTCTCTCTCCCCACACTCTATCTCTCTCTCCCCACACCCTGTCTCTCTCCCCACATCCCGTCTCTTTCTTTCTCTCCCTCTCCCCTACACTCTATCTCTCTCTCTCTCTCTCCCCACACTCGGTCTCTTTCTCTCTCTCTCTCTCTCCCCTACACCCTGTCTCTCTCTCTCTCTCTCTCTCTCTCTCGCTCTCGCTCTCGCTCTCCCCTAACACCCTGTCTCTCTCACTCTCTCCCCCACACCTAGTCTCTCTCTCTCTCCCCCGCTGCACCCTGTCTCACTCTCTCCCCTACACCCTGTCTCTCTCTCACTCTCTTCCCCCACACCCTGTCTCATTCTCTCTCTCCCACACCCTGTCTCACTCTCTCTCTCTCCCCCACACCCTGTCTCACTCTCTCTCTCCCACACCCTGTCTCACTCTCTCTCTCCCACACCCTGTCTCACTCTCTCTCTCTCTCCCCCGCATCCTGTCTCTCTCTCTCTCTCTCTCCCCCGCATCCTGTCTCACTCTCTCTCTCTCCCCCGCATCCTGTCTCACTCTCTCTCTCTCCCAAACCCTCTCTCTCTCCTCCACACCCTGTCTCACTCTCTCTCTCTCTCTCTCTCTTTCACCCCACACATCTCACTCTCTCTCTCCCACACCCATTCTCTCTCTCTCTCTCTCTCTCTCTCTCTCTCTCTCTCTCTCTCTCTCTCTCTCTCTCTCTCTCTCTCTCTCTCTCTCTCTCTCTCTCCCCACGCCCATCTCACTCTCTCTCTCCCCACACACTGTCTCTCTCACTCTCTCTCCCCCAAACTCAGACTGGCGAATGATACTTAAAGGGTTGACGGTGGATAGGCAATGGCAAACATTTAAACATCACATGGGTGAACTTTAACAAATGTGCATCCCTGTCTGGGGTAAAATCAAAATGGAGAAAGTGGCTCAACTGTGGCTAACAAGGGAAATTAGGGATAGTGTTAAATCCAAGGAAGTGGCATATAAATTGGCAGAAAAAGCAGCAAACCTGAGGACTGGGAGAAATTTAGAATTCAGCAGAGGAGGACTAAGGGTTTAATTAGGAGGGAGAAAATAGAGTATGAGAGGATGCTTGCTGGGAGCATAAAAACTGGCTGCAAAAGCTTCTATAGATATGTGAAGAGAAACAGATTAGTGAAGACAAACATAGGTCCCTTGCAGTTAGAATGAGGTGAATTTATAATGGGGAACAAAGAAATGGGTGAGCAATTGAACAATTACTTGGGTTCTGTCTTCACGAAGGAAGACACATATAACCTTCCGGAAATATTAGGGGACCGAGGGTCTAGTGAGAAGGAGAAACTGAAGGAAATCCCCTTATTGGTCAAGAAATTGTATTAGGGAAATTGATGGGATTGAAGGCCGATAAATCCCCAGGGCCAGATAGTCTGCATCCCAGAGTGCTTAAGGAAGTGGCCCTAGAAATAGTGGATGCATTGGTGATCATTTTCCAACAGTCGATCGACTCTGGAGCAGTCCCTATGGATTGGAGGGTAGCTAATATAACACCACTTTTTAAGAAAGGAGGGAGAGAGAAAACGGGTAATTATAGACTGGTTAGCCTGACATCAGTCGTGGGGAAAATGTTGGAATCAATTATTAAAGATGAAATAACAGCACATTTGGAAAGCAGTGACAGGATCGGTCCAAGTCAGCATGGATTTATGAAAGGGAATCCTGCTTGACAAATCTTCGAGATTTTTTGAGAATGTAACTAGTAGAGTGGACAAGGGAGAACCAGTGGATCTGGTGTATTTGGACTTTCAAAAGGCCTTTGACAAGGTCCCACACAAGAGATTAGTGTACAAAATCAAAGTACATGGTATTGGGGGTAATGTATTGACGTGGATAGACAACTGGTTGGCAGACAGGGAGCACAGAGTCGGAATATACAGGTTCTTTTCAGAATGGCAGGCAGTGACTAGTGGAGTGCCGCAGGGCTCAGTGCTGGGACCCCAGCTATTTACAATATACATCATTGATTTAGATGAAGGAATTGAGTGTAATATCTCCAAGTTTGCAGATGACACTAAGCTGGTGGCGGTGTGAGCTGTGAGGAGGATGCAAAGAGGCTGCAGGGTAACTTGGACATGTTAGGTGAGTGGGCAAACGCATGGCAGATGCAGTATAATGTGGATAAATGTGAGGTTATCCAACTTGGTGGCAAAAACATGAAAGCAGAATATTATCTGAATGGTGACAGATTAGGAAAGGGAGGTGCAATGAGACCTGGGTGTCATGGTTACATCAGTCATTGAAAGTTGGCATGCAGGTAC